>NW_027195306.1:187500-220000 GCF_038502225.1 Cherax quadricarinatus
CTTAACCTGATTCCTCATTTTTTCTTCTCCCTCTTCCCCTTTCCTCTTTCCTTTTTTTGTCTTTCTTTCTTCTGTCGCGTGTTTCTGTTCCTTCATTTTTTCAATACTTCCCCTTCCCCCCACCTTTGTGCACTTGCTCTCCCTTTGAAGGAAAAGGAATTAGAGTCCACACAGAGGCGGATAAGATCAAGAAAGACTTCAATAGGTATAGGGAGATGTAGACACCCTTCATGGGCCTTCTCTCTAAGGAAATCAAGGACATCATCAAGAGGGTCATTGGTGAAGAGGGACTCAACGTCAAGACTAAGCATCTTAGAGGTTGGGAGGGAGCGAACCCGTTCAATGAAGTCTTGAGAGTGACGGAGGTGGGCAGGAGAAAAAGTACCAAGAAAGGGAGTGAGGGTTTTGGCCAACCAAGAAGCAAGAGAATAAGAAACAGATCCTCTAGACTAGAGGATATGATAGGACGAAGAGGAATAACAGGTTTATAGGGAAGAGAGGGACAGATGACACGAAATCGTTGAACAAGGTGAAAGTCAGGAGGACAGAGGTCGGAGAGAGTCCTTAGTTTCTTGTTGAAAGTTCTCTTGATGCTATCAAGAGAGTTAAGAACATAAGAACATAAGAACGAAGGAATACTGCAGAGGGCCTACTGGCCCATGCGATGCAGGTCCAAGTCTCCTATCGGCTTAAGCCAATGCACCCAACCTAGTCAGGTCAGGTCACATTGACTTAAGGGCAACCGACCTGGTAGCACAAGCTATCAGGTCCAACTCACACCCACCCACATCCACTCATGTATTTATCCAACCCATTTTTAAAGCTACACAACCTTCTGGCCTCTATAACTGTACTCGGGAGTTTGTTCCACTCATCCACAACTCTGTTACCAAACCAGTACTTTCCTATATCCTTCCTGAATCTGAATTTTTCCAACTTAAAACCATTGCTGCGAGTCCTGTCTAGGCTAGATATTTTCAGCACATCCCCTTTATTTATTCCTGTCTTCCATTTATACACCTCAATCATATCCCCCCTAATTCTACGTCTTTCTAGAGAGTGCAGATTCAGGGCCCTTAGTCTATCCTCATAGGGAAGGTTTCTGATACAGGGGATCAACTTTGTCATCCTCCTTTGTACATTTTCCAGAGAATTTATATCCATCCTGTAATACGGTGACCAAAACTGTGCAGCATAATCTAAATGAGGCCTAACCAAGGATGTATAGAGTTGAAGAGCAACCTGAGGACTCCTATTATTTATGCTTCTTGATATGAAGCCAAGGATTCTATTAGCTTTATTGCGAACACTTATGCACTGTTGTCTTGGTTTCAGATTACTGCTAACCAGAACTCCTAAATCTTTTTCGCAATCCGTAATATTAAGATCTACATTATTTAGTTTATATGTGGCATGGTTATTGTCCTGTCCAACATTTAGAACTTTGCATTTGTCTATATTAAACTGCATCTGCCACTTCTCCGACCACTGCATCAGTCTATTCAAATCTTCCTGGAGTGCTGGAATGTCCTCGTCAGAATGAATTCGACGGCCTATTTTGGTGTCATCGGCAAACTTGCCGATGTCGCTCTTTATGCCCTCATCTATGTCGTTTATGTAGATTGTGAACAGCAGGGGGCCCAACACTGACCCCTGTGGAACACCGCTCGTAACGCTTCCCCACTCTGATTTCTCCCCATTTATGCAAACTCTCTGCTGCCTATTTGTCAACCATGCCTCTATCCAGGAAAAAAATTCTCCTATTCCATGTGCTTTAATTTTCCTCAATAGTCTCTGATGTGGGACCCTGTCAAAAGCCTTACTGAAGTCCATATACACAATATCATATTCATTACCATGATCTACCTCCTCAAATACCTTAGTGAAAAAAGTTAATAAATTCGTAAGGCAGGAACGCCCCTTTGTAAAACCATGCTGAGATTCGTTGATTAATTTATGCTTTTCAGGTGGCTACGAACTGCCTCGGCAATTATTGATTCCATAAATTTTCCCACTATGGAGGTTAGGCTTATTGGTCTATAGTTCGAAGCTAAGGACCTGTCACCTGTTTTGAAAATAGGTATCACATTTGCCATTTTCCACTTATCTGGCACCATGCCAGTTTGTAGTGATATGTTGAAAAGATTAGCCAAAGGTGTACTAAGCTCCTCTTTACATTCCTTTAGAACCCTTGCATACAGTTCATCAGGGCCTGGGGATTTGTTAGGTTTTAATTTATCTATTTGCCTAAGGACCATGTCACTTGTGACCCTAATCGTGCACAGTTTATTATCGTCCTGTTCTACATAATTTATCATTACTGGAATATCGCTGGTATCCTCCTGTGTAAAAACTGAGAGGAAGTATGTGTTAAAAATTCTACACATTTCCTTATCACTGTCAGTGAGCTGACCCGAGGAACTTTTGAGTGGGCCTATCTTGTCCCTGATCTTACTTCTGTATACCTGAAAGAATCCTTTCTCGATTCTCTTGCAACTTTAACCTCATAATCTCTTTTTGCTTTTCTAATTCCCTTTTTTATTTCTCTCTTTAACTGAATATATCGATTTCTTAATTGCCCCTCTCCTCTTTTGATTTGCCTATATATGCCTCTCTTTTGACCAATCAGATATTTTAATCTATTGTTCATCCATTTAGGATCATTTTTGTTTGATCTGATTTCCCTATTTGGAACATAATTTGACTGAGCAGCTAGAATTATGCCCTGGAAAGCATCATATCGGCAACCATCACCACCTACCTGACCCTTAGTCAGGTCATTCCAGTTCAGCCCACCTAAGTAATTTTTCAGTCCTATGAAATCAGCCAAGCGAAAGTCAGGGACGGAGACTTGATTGCCATTATTAGGGGAATTCCATGATATATTAAAACTGAGTGATTTGTGATCACTTTCCCCAAGCTCATCATTAACCTCAAGATTATTAATTAGTGTTTCCCTACTGGCAAGAACCAAGTCAAGGAGGTTATTTCCCCTAGTAGACTCTGTCACAAACTGTTTTAAAAAACAATCCTGGATCGTATCAAGAAAGTCACCTGACTCTAAATTTCCTGTCAAATTGCTCCAGTCAATCTGTCTATAGTTGAAATCTCCCATTAGCACAACATTTTCGTATGTAGATGCCTTACGAATTTCGTCCCATAGAAGTTTACTGCACTCCCTATCAAGATTTGGGGCCCTGTAAATCACACCCAAAATTAGTTTTTCTCGGCCCTCGAGAAGCTGTAATCAAACAGATTCAGTGGCTGACGCTTCTAATTTAATATCTTGTCTAACACAACAATTTAAATTGTCTCTGACATACATCGCTACTCCACCACCTTTCCTGTTGACCCTGTCAGTGTGGAATAATTTATAGCCTTGTATGTGACATTCAGAGGGCATCTCTCTATCTTTCAGATTGAGCCAGGTCTCTGTTATAGCAATAATATCTATGTTTCCTGCACTTGCAATTAATCTTAGCTCATCTATCTTATTTCTTACACTCCTGCTATTAGTATAGTAAACCTTAAGGGAGCTAGTCCCTTGCTGCCCTCTGCTGTCCCCCTTTGTTTGCTGACCTGATCTATTGTCTTTATTTATAACTTCATGCTGAATGCCTTTTATACATTTACTGTTTCCAACCCTAGTGTTGCAACCTGCTTGTTTCCCACACACACCCATACCTCTATCTTCCATCAGTTTAAAATCATAGGCATTTCACCAATGGCCTTCTCAATCGAGTCTGCAAGTGCTACCACCCCTGCCCCAGAGAGATGTACCCCATCCCTTGCATACATATCATGTTTGCCATAAAAGTTGTTCCAGTTGTCAATGAATGGGATTGCAAGTTCCTTGCAGTATCTGTCTAGCCAGCAATTTACACCAATTGCCCTAGACAACCATTCATTTCCTACTCCCCTTCTAGGCAAGATGCTACATATGATTGGGATCCCTCCCTTAGACTTAATGAAATCTATAGCTGACCTGTACTTATCTAGCAGCTCTTCTCTCCTACCCTTCCCAATATCATTTCCACCAGCACTGAGACAGATAATGGGCTTGTTCCCATTACCTGACATGATATTATCCAGCCTGTTGACTATGTCCCCATCACCAGCTCCAGGGAAGCACACTCTATCTCTCATCTTCTTATTCCTATTTCAAAAAGCACGGTCAATATATCTTACCTGAGAGTCACCAACCACAAGAATGCGCTTACCTCCATTAGCAGGGGCAGTAGTACCCTTACCTGGAAACGAAAGGAGTGTAGGTACGTGAGTCAGTGAGCAAGACATCAGCTTTACGGAGGTAATCCTCGCGATCAAGGATAACTACCGAATTACCTTTGTCAGAAGATGGTATGACAATGTTAGTGTTAGATTTAAGAGAAGAAAGGGCAAGTTAGTAACGGCGCGGAAGGTGGTGACTCTTAGAAAACAGACTATCAAGAGCAGGAAGGAGAGCACCACGTAAAGTGGACAAGTCAGGAAGATTACGGGAGCGAGATTGACGAAAGGAATCAAAAGAGGTAATCAGGGCAATACCAGCGCGAGGGCCAGGTGAAGTGGCAAAGGAAAGACCAAAACCAAGAAGTTCAAGCTCATACTGAGAGAGTGAGACAGAAGACAAGTTAGTAACACAGTCAGTGAGGGAGAATTTAGACAAAGGGCTAGCTGAGATGAGACGTTGAAGTTTATTCTGTAGTTTAGAAGAATGAATTTGTGTATTCAGGCGAGCAGTGTCAAAGGCAATGGTAGAGAGAAGGTTACAGAGATCTTGTGGTAGAGCAGCAAAGAGAGCACGTTGACGCTGACGGAAAGTAAAGAAGGCATCTTCAACCTGTGACTTAGTAGAAAGAATGAGCTGTTGAAGTAGGAGACGGGCATGATCAGGAAAGGGAGTGCCCAGTGGGTTGGGTTTCAGGAAATGGGAGAAGGAAGGTGGCAGAACTTGTTCAGCAAGACAGTCACGTAGGAAGCGAAGCTGATTCTTACGACGCCGGGTAGCAATAAGAGCAGCCTCATAAGATCAAAAGAGGGGTTTAAAAGAGGGAAGAACATTAAAAAACTTGGAGAGAATATGACGCTTAACTGCGGGATCCATAAATAACAAAAAAAGGCACAATACCGTGACTGGAACGATACACAAATAACCCGCACATAGAAGAGAGGAGCTTACGACGACGTTTCGGTCAGACTTGGACCATTTACAAAGTCACACTAACGAGCAGTAGAGCAGGACGGGTGTATATAGGCAGGAAGAGGTAGTGGTGGTAGTAGTAGTAGTAGTGGTAGTAGTAGTAGTGGTAGTAGTTAGTAGTAGTAGTAGTAGTAGTGGTAGCAATAGTGGTAGTGGTGTAGTGATAGTAGTAGAAGAAGGGGTAGTGGTAGTAGTAGTAGTGGGGAATAAGGAGGCGGAGCCAGTCAAATACAGAGAAAGGGGAGCACTGCAAGGGAGCTAGGTGCCCACGGAGGGAGAGCAAGTACACAGAGGTGGGGAAGAAGGAAAAGTGATGAAATGAATAATAAAGGAACAGAAACACGAGACAGAAGAAAGACAACCCAGAGGAGAAAAAGGGAAAGAGGAAAGGGGAAGAGGGAGAAGAAGAAAAGAGGAATCAGGTTAAGTCACGGGTGTTCTGAAGTTTGGAGCACTTTACAATGTAGTGGGTGAGGAAGGCATCTACAGAGACGAAGCCAGGACTAAGATTCATACAAGGAAAGTTGTGTATTAGATAGGATTCAACTAGACGGCGACTGTTAAAGTTGGAAGTAGGGAAGACAGTTTTAGCAGAAGACCAATCGATAGGATTGCTGTGATCTCTGACCTGACAGAAAAGAGCATTGTTAGTGTCGGCAAGCCTAACACTAATTTTGTGCTCCCTAAGTCTGTTAGAAAGAGATCGACCATGTGCGGGTTATTTGTGTCACTGTACTGGTCTTCTGTGTTACTGTACTGGTCTTCTGTGTTACTGTACTGGTCTTCCGTGTTACTGTACTGGTCTTCTGTGTTACTGTACTGGTCTTCTGTGTTACTGTACTGGTCTTCTGTGTTACTGTACTGGTCTTCTGTGTTACTGTACTGGTCTTCTGTGTTACTGTACTGGTCTTCTGTGTTACTGTACTGGTCTTCTGTGTTACTGTACTGGTCTTCTGTGTTACTGTACTGGTCTTCTGTGTTACTGTACTGGTCTTCTGTGTTACTGTACTGGTCTTCTGTGTTACTGTACTGGTCTTCTGTGTTACTGTACTGGTCTTCTGTGTTACTGTACTGGTCTTCTGTGTTACTGTACTGGTCTTCTGTGTTACTGTACTGGTCTTCTGTGTTACTGTACTGGTCTTCTGTGTTACTGTACTGGTCTTCTGTGTTACTGTACTGGTCTTCTGTGTTACTGTACTGGTCTTCTGTGTTACTGTACTGGTCTTCTGTGTTACTGTACTGGTCTTCTGTGTTACTGTACTGGTCTTCTGTGTTACTGTACTGGTCTTCTGTGTTACTGTACTGGTCTTCTGTGTTACTGTACTGGTCTTCTGTGTTACTGTACTGGTCTTCTGTGTTACTGTACTGGTCTTCTGTGTTACTGTACTGGTCTTCTGTGTTACTGTACTGGTCTTCTGTGTTACTGTACTGGTCTTCTGTGTTACTGTACTGGTCTTCTGTGTTACTGTACTGGTCTTCTGTGTTACTGTACTGGTCTTCTGTGTTACTGTACTGGTCTTCTGTGTTACTGTACTGGTCTTCTGTGTTACTGTACTGGTCTTCTGTGTTACTGTACTGGTCTTCTGTGTTACTGTACTGGTCTTCTGTGTTACTGTACTGGTCTTCTGTGTTACTGTACTGGTCTTCTGTGTTACTGTACTGGTCTTCTGTGTTACTGTACTGGTCTTCTGTGTTACTGTACTGGTCTTCTGTGTTACTGTACTGGTCTTCTGTGTTACTGTACTGGTCTTCTGTGTTACTGTACTGGTCTTCTGTGTTACTGTACTGGTCTTCTGTGTTACTGTACTGGTCTTCTGTGTTACTGTACTGGTCTTCTGTGTTACTGTACTGGTCTTCTGTGTTACTGTACTGGTCTTCTGTGTTACTGTACTGGTCTTCTGTGTTACTGTACTGGTCTTCTGTGTTACTGTACTGGTCTTCTGTGTTACTGTTCTGGTCTTCTGTGTTACTGTACTGGTCTTCTGTGTTACTGTACTGGTCTTCTGTGTTACTGTACTGGTCTTCTGTGTTACTGTACTGGTCTTCTGTGTTACTGTACTGGTCTTCTGTGTTACTGTACTGGTCTTCTGTGTTACTGTACTGGTCTTCTGTGTTACTGTACTGGTCTTCTGTGTTACTGTACTGGTCTTCTGTGTTACTGTACTGGTCTTCTGTGTTACTGTACTGGTCTTCTGTGTTACTGTACTGGTCTTCTGTGTTACTGTACTGGTCTTCTGTGTTACTGTACTGGTCTTCTGTGTTACTGTACTGGTCTTCTGTGTTACTGTACTGGTCTTCTGTGTTACTGTACTGGTCTTCTGTGTTACTGTACTGGTCTTCTGTGTTACTGTACTGGTCTTCTGTGTTACTGTACTGGTCTTCTGTGTTACTGTACTGGTCTTCTGTGTTACTGTACTGGTCTTCTGTGTTACTGTACTGGTCTTCTGTGTTACTGTACTGGTCTTGTGTGTTACTGTACTGGTCTTCTGTGTTACTGTACTGGTCTTCTGTGTTACTGTACTGGTCTTCTGTGTTACTGTACTGGTCTTCTGTGTTACTGTACTGGTCTTCTGTGTTACTGTACTGGTCTTCTGTGTTACTGTACTGGTCTTCTGTGTTACTGTACTGGTCTTCTGTGTTACTGTACTGGTCTTCTGTGTTACTGTACTGGTCTTCTGTGTTACTGTACTGGTCTTCTGTGTTACTGTACTGGTCTTCTGTGTTACTGTACTGGTCTTCTGTGTTACTGTACTGGTCTTCTGTGTTACTGTACTGGTCTTCTGTGTTACTGTACTGGTCTTCTGTGTTACTGTACTGGTCTTCTGTGTTACTGTACTGGTCTTCTGTGTTACTGTACTGGTCTTCTGTGTTACTGTACTGGTCTTCTGTGTTACTGTACTGGTCTTCTGTGTTACTGTACTGGTCTTCTGTGTTACTGTACTGGTCTTCTGTGTTACTGTACTGGTCTTCTGTGTTACTGTACTGGTCTTCTGTGTTACTGTACTGGTCTTCTGTGTTACTGTACTGGTCTTCTGTGTTACTGTACTGGTCTTCTGTGTTACTGTACTGGTCTTCTGTGTTACTGTACTGGTCTTCTGTGTTACTGTACTGGTCTTCTGTGTTACTGTACTGGTCTTCTGTGTTACTGTACTGGTCTTCTGTGTTACTGTACTGGTCTTCTGTGTTACTGTACTGGTCTTCTGTGTTACTGTACTGGTCTTCTGTGTTACTGTACTGGTCTTCTGTGTTACTGTACTGGTCTTCTGTGTTACTGTACTGGTCTTCTGTGTTACTGTACTGGTCTTCTGTGTTACTGTACTGGTCTTCTGTGTTACTGTACTGGTCTTCTGTGTTACTGTACTGGTCTTCTGTGTTACTGTACTGGTCTTCTGTGTTACTGTACTGGTCTTCTGTGTTACTGTACTGGTCTTCTGTGTTACTGTACTGGTCTTCTGTGTTACTGTACTGGTCTTCTGTGTTACTGTACTGGTCTTCTGTGTTACTGTACTGGTCTTCTGTGTTACTGTACTGGTCTTCTGTGTTACTGTACTGGTCTTCTGTGTTACTGTACTGGTCTTCTGTGTTACTGTACTGGTCTTCTGTGTTACTGTACTGGTCTTCTGTGTTACTGTACTGGTCTTCTGTGTTACTGTACTGGTCTTCTGTGTTACTGTACTGGTCTTCTGTGTTACTGTACTGGTCTTCTGTGTTACTGTACTGGTCTTCTGTGTTACTGTACTGGTCTTCTGTGTTACTGTACTGGTCTTCTGTGTTACTGTACTGGTCTTCTGTGTTACTGTACTGGTCTTCTGTGTTACTGTACTGGTCTTCTGTGTTACTGTACTGGTCTTCTGTGTTACTGTACTGGTCTTCTGTGTTACTGTACTGGTCTTCTGTGTTACTGTACTGGTCTTCTGTGTTACTGTACTGGTCTTCTGTGTTACTGTACTGGTCTTCTGTGTTACTGTACTGGTCTTCTGTGTTACTGTACTGGTCTTCTGTGTTACTGTACTGGTCTTCTGTGTTACTGTACTGGTCTTCTGTGTTACTGTACTGGTCTTCTGTGTTACTGTACTGGTCTTCTGTGTTACTGTACTGGTCTTCTGTGTTACTGTACTGGTCTTCTGTGTTACTGTACTGGTCTTCTGTGTTACTGTACTGGTCTTCTGTGTTACTGTACTGGTCTTCTGTGTTACTGTACTGGTCTTCTGTGTTACTGTACTGGTCTTCTGTGTTACTGTACTGGTCTTCTGTGTTACTGTACTGGTCTTCTGTGTTACTGTACTGGTCTTCTGTGTTACTGTACTGGTCTTCTGTGTTACTGTACTGGTCTTCTGTGTTACTGTACTGGTCTTCTGTGTTACTGTACTGGTCTTCTGTGTTACTGTACTGGTCTTCTGTGTTACTGTACTGGTCTTCTGTGTTACTGTACTGGTCTTCTGTGTTACTGTACTGGTCTTCTGTGTTACTGTACTGGTCTTCTGTGTTACTGTACTGGTCTTCTGTGTTACTGTACTGGTCTTCTGTGTTACTGTACTGGTCTTCTGTGTTACTGTACTGGTCTTCTGTGTTACTGTACTGGTCTTCTGTGTTACTGTACTGGTCTTCTGTGTTACTGTACTGGTCTTCTGTGTTACTGTACTGGTCTTCTGTGTTACTGTACTGGTCTTCTGTGTTACTGTACTGGTCTTCTGTGTTACTGTACTGGTCTTCTGTGTTACTGTACTGGTCTTCTGTGTTACTGTACTGGTCTTCTGTGTTACTGTACTGGTCTTCTGTGTTACTGTACTGGTCTTCTGTGTTACTGTACTGGTCTTCTGTGTTACTGTACTGGTCTTCTGTGTTACTGTACTGGTCTTCTGTGTTACTGTACTGGTCTTCTGTGTTACTGTACTGGTCTTCTGTGTTACTGTACTGGTCTTCTGTGTTACTGTACTGGTCTTCTGTGTTACTGTACTGGTCTTCTGTGTTACTGTACTGGTCTTCTGTGTTACTGTACTGGTCTTCTGTGTTACTGTACTGGTCTTCTGTGTTACTGTACTGGTCTTCTGTGTTACTGTACTGGTCTTCTGTGTTACTGTACTGGTCTTCTGTGTTACTGTACTGGTCTTCTGTGTTACTGTACTGGTCTTCTGTGTTACTGTACTGGTCTTCTGTGTTACTGTACTGGTCTTCTGTGTTACTGTACTGGTCTTCTGTGTTACTGTACTGGTCTTCTGTGTTACTGTACTGGTCTTCTGTGTTACTGTACTGGTCTTCTGTGTTACTGTACTGGTCTTCTGTGTTACTGTACTGGTCTTCTGTGTTACTGTACTGGTCTTCTGTGTTACTGTACTGGTCTTCTGTGTTACTGTACTGGTCTTCTGTGTTACTGTACTGGTCTTCTGTGTTACTGTACTGGTCTTCTGTGTTACTGTACTGGTCTTCTGTGTTACTGTACTGGTCTTCTGTGTTACTGTACTGGTCTTCTGTGTTACTGTACTGGTCTTCTGTGTTACTGTACTGGTCTTCTGTGTTACTGTACTGGTCTTCTGTGTTACTGTACTGGTCTTCTGTGTTACTGTACTGGTCTTCTGTGTTACTGTACTGGTCTTCTGTGTTACTGTACTGGTCTTCTGTGTTACTGTACTGGTCTTCTGTGTTACTGTACTGGTCTTCTGTGTTACTGTACTGGTCTTCTGTGTTACTGTACTGGTCTTCTGTGTTACTGTACTGGTCTTCTGTGTTACTGTACTGGTCTTCTGTGTTACTGTACTGGTCTTCTGTGTTACTGTACTGGTCTTCTGTGTTACTGTACTGGTCTTCTGTGTTACTGTACTGGTCTTCTGTGTTACTGTACTGGTCTTCTGTGTTACTGTACTGGTCTTCTGTGTTACTGTACTGGTCTTCTGTGTTACTGTACTGGTCTTCTGTGTTACTGTACTGGTCTTCTGTGTTACTGTACTGGTCTTCTGTGTTACTGTACTGGTCTTCTGTGTTACTGTACTGGTCTTCTGTGTTACTGTACTGGTCTTCTGTGTTACTGTACTGGTCTTCTGTGTTACTGTACTGGTCTTCTGTGTTACTGTACTGGTCTTCTGTGTTACTGTACTGGTCTTCTGTGTTACTGTACTGGTCTTCTGTGTTACTGTACTGGTCTTCTGTGTTACTGTACTGGTCTTCTGTGTTACTGTACTGGTCTTCTGTGTTACTGTACTGGTCTTCTGTGTTACTGTACTGGTCTTCTGTGTTACTGTACTGGTCTTCTGTGTTACTGTACTGGTCTTCTGTGTTACTGTACTGGTCTTCTGTGTTACTGTACTGGTCTTCTGTGTTACTGTACTGGTCTTCTGTGTTACTGTACTGGTCTTCTGTGTTACTGTACTGGTCTTCTGTGTTACTGTACTGGTCTTCTGTGTTACTGTACTGGTCTTCTGTGTTACTGTACTGGTCTTCTGTGTTACTGTACTGGTCTTCTGTGTTACTGTACTGGTCTTCTGTGTTACTGTACTGGTCTTCTGTGTTACTGTACTGGTCTTCTGTGTTACTGTACTGGTCTTCTGTGTTACTGTACTGGTCTTCTGTGTTACTGTACTGGTCTTCTGTGTTACTGTTCTGGTCTTGTGTTACAATATTGTTATTTACATTTACTTCTCTTGTATTATACTGTTCTGTGTTATTGTACTGTTTCACGTTATATATTTGTTTAATGTGTTTTTTGCTGTTTTATGCGTTACTATATTGTATTATATGCCACTATGTGCTATGCTGTTTTATGTGTTATTATACTGTTTTATTTCACTATTCTGTTTTATGTCACTATGCTGTTTTATGTGACACTTTACTGCTTTTTGTGTTATTATATTGTTTTGTGTTGCTTTTTTGTTTTTGTGTGTTACTATACTGTTTTATGTGTTACTATAATACCAGCTGACTTGATTCATCTTATACGTAACAAACGAACCGCTACCTAAAGTCTTTTACCAACAGAGTCCTGCTAACACTCTATTTTCAGCAGAAACCTACCAGAGGTCTTCTACCAATAGTCCTCGGGTAACAATCCTTCCAGCAGTGTTCTTCCAATTGCGTTCAGTCTTATACACTTGAATCCTACCAACAGAATCCTAAGGATAGAATCCTGCCAAGAAGTTTTCTATCAGATATTTACCAAACAGTTTACATACAGTGTTATTCACTCTGGTGTATCAGACAGACTTTATACACATCACAACACAACGATGGTGGTGAAAAACACATTATAACAGAGAGGAACTTTCACCTGTGAAACAAACTTCTTCATTCAATAGTTCCTTCTACAATTGTGTCTTTTTCAGCACTTACTGACTTTGTGCTATATATCTCTGCAACATAGTGCACCACAATATTCAGTGTGCCATATATCTCTGCAACATTCAGTGTGCCATATATCTCTGCAACATTCAGTGTGCCATATATCTCTGCAACATTCAGTGTGCCATATATCTCTGCAACATTCAGTGTGCCATATATCTCTGCAACATAGTGCACCACAACATTCAGTGTGTAATATATGTTAACATTGATTCATCACAGTACATAACAGCAGTATGGGAGACATTAACACACAGTCGTACTGGCCAGGTTGTGGCGTCGTACTGGCCAGGTTGTGGCGTCGTACTGGCCAGGTTGTGGCGTCGTACTGGCCAGGTTGTGGCGTCGTACTGGCCAGGTTGTGGCGTCGTACTGGCCAGGTTGTGGCGTCGTACTGGCCAGGTTGTGGCAACCACCACCAAAATTCTTATTGTCAAGAGATGGAATCATCCAAGTTGACAGTTTTTATGTTCATCACCGAAAGTTTTTGTTTTGCATCTGTGGTGGTGAATGTTTTTATGCATCTGTGATGGTGAATGTTTTTATGTCATTAATGAATTTATTCTACTTAAACAAAGTGTTCATTAAGATGATTTATAAGAATATCTTCTCTGTCTTAAACACAATTCTCTCATATTTACATCCTTTCCCAAAATATTTCATCCAAATATTGTAACCCTCATTCAATTTTCTTAAGAAATTTGAAATTATATAATTAAGAATTTTCTTAAGTCTCTTACATTATTATATATTATTGTTTAATTTATACAATGTTGTGGGAGAGTGTAGATATGTTTATGAGAACGTTTACACATGTATGTATATATGTGTGTTGGTAGCATGGTGTTTGTAGTGATGTTTATGTTGGTAGCATGGTGTTTGTAGTGATGTTTATGTTGGTAGCATGGTGTTTGTAGTGATGTTTATGTTGGTAGCATGGTGTTTGTAGTGATGTTTATGTTGGTAGCATGGTGTTTGTAGTGATGTTTATGTTGGTAGCATGGTGTTTGTAGTGATGTTTATGTTGGTAGCATGGTGTTTGTAGTGATGTTTATGTTGGTAGCATGGTGTTTGTAGTGATGTTTATGTTGGTAGCATGGTGTTTGTAGTGATGTTTATGTTGGTAGCATGGTGTTTGTAGTGATGTTTATGTTGGTAGCATGGTGTTTGTAGTGATGTTTATGTTGGTAGCATGGTGTTTGTAGTGATGTTTATGTTGGTAGCATGGTGTTTGTAGTGATGTTTATGTTGGTAGCATGGTGTTTGTAGTGATGTTTATGTTGGTAGCATGGTGTTTGTAGTGATGTTTATGTTGGTAGCATGGTGTTTGTAGTGATGTTTATGTCGGTAGCATGGTGTTTGTAGTGATGTTTATGTTGGTAGCATGGTGTTTGTAGTGATGTTTATGTTGGTAGCATGGTGTTTGTTGTGATGTTTATGTTAGTAGCATGGTGTTTGTAGTGATGTTTATGTTGGTAGCATGGTGTTTGTAGTGATGTTTATGTTGGTAGCATGGTGTTTGTAGTGATGTTTATGTTGGTAGCATGGTGTTTGTTGTGATGTTTATGTTGGTAGCATGGTGTTTGTAGTGATGTTTATGTTGGTAGCATGGTGTTTGTAGTGATGTTTATGTTGGTAGCATGGTGTTTGTTGTGATGTTTATGTTGGTAGCATGGTGTTTGTAGTGATGTTTATGTTGGTAGCATGGTGTTTGTAGTGATGTTTATGTTGGTAGCATGGTGTTTGTAGTGATGTTTATGTTGGTAGCATGGTGTTTGTTGTGATGTTTATGTTGGTAGCATGGTGTTTGTTGTGATGTTTATGTTGGTAGCATGGTGTTTGTAGTGATGTTTATGTTGGTAGCATGGTGTTTGTAGTGATGTTTATGTTGGTAGCATGGTGTTTGTAGTGATGTTTATGTTGGTAGCATGGTGTTTGTAGTGATGTTTATGTTGGTAGCATGGTGTTTGTAGTGATGTTTATGTTGGTAGCATGGTGTTTGTAGTGATGTTTATGTTGGTAGCATGGTGTTTGTAGTGATGTTTATGTTGGTAGCATGGTGTTTGTAGTGATGTTTATGTTGGTAGCATGGTGTTTGTAGTGATGTTTATGTTGGTAGCATGGTGTTTGTAGTGATGTTTATGTTGGTAGCATGGTGTTTGTAGTGATGTTTATGTTGGTAGCATGGTGTTTGTAGTGATGTTTATGTTGGTAGCATGGTGTTTGTAGTGATGTTTATGTTGGTAGCATGGTGTTTGTAGTGATGTTTATGTTGGTAGCATGGTGTTTGTAGTGATGTTTATGTTGGTAGCATGGTGTTTGTTGTGATGTTTATGTTGGTAGCATGGTGTTTGTAGTGATGTTTATGTTGGTAGCATGGTGTTTGTAGTGATGTTTATGTTGGTAGCATGGTGTTTGTAGTGATGTTTATGTTGGTAGCATGGTGTTTGTAGTGATGTTTATGTTGGTAGCATGGTGTTTGTAGTGATGTTTATGTTGGTAGCATGGTGTTTGTAGTGATGTTTATGTTGGTAGCATGGTGTTTGTAGTGATGTTTATGTTGGTAGCATGGTGTTTGTAGTGATGTTTATGTTGGTAGCATGGTGTTTGTAGTGATGTTTATGTTGGTAGCATGGTGTTTGTAGTGATGTTTATGTTGGTAGCATGGTGTTTGTAGTGATGTTTATGTTGGTAGCATGGTGTTTGTAGTGATGTTTATGTTGGTAGCATGGTGTTTGTAGTGATGTTTATGTTGGTAGCATGGTGTTTGTAGTGATGTTTATGTTGGTAGCATGGTGTTTGTAGTGATGTTTATGTTGGTAGCATGGTGTTTGTAGTGATGTTTATGTTGGTAGCATGGTGTTTGTAGTGATGTTTATGTTGGTAGCATGGTGTTTGTAGTGATGTTTATGTTGGTAGCATGGTGTTTGTTGTGATGTTTATGTGTAGACCAAAGTGAAAAGTAAACATCAGAAGAAAACTTGTATGAACTACATAATAATTCACAATAAAGAAGAGCACAGTTCTGTGGTACAGCTGTCAGCCTGGCTGACTCTGCTGTCAGCCTGGCTGACTCTGCTGTCAGCCTGGCTGTCAGCAGAGTCAGCCAGTCAGTATGAAATTTAGAATGTATTAAGATTGAAGTGTGTGACACAGTTGTAATAAAGTATTGGAATAGTTCATGATTTTGTTCATAATGTTTATAAAAGAAGAAAAGAGGAAAAACTTTAAAGAATGTAATAATTATAATGGAATAATATTGTTGACCAGACCAGGTAAAGTGTGTGTCAGAATTATGATCAGTGAAGTGATGGTAAAGTGTGTGTCAGAATTATGATCAGTGAAGTGATGGTAAAGTGTGTGTCAGAATTATGATCAGTGAAGTGATGGTAAAGTGTGTGTCAGAATTATGATCAGTGAAGTGATGGTAAAGTGTGTGTCAGAATTATGATCAGTGAAGTGATGGTAAAGTGTGTGTCAGAATTATGATCAGTGAAGTGATGGTAAAGTGTGTGTCAGAATTATGATCACTGAAGTGATGGTAAAGTGTGTGTCAGAATTATGATCAGTGAAGTGATGGTAAAGTGTGTGTCAGAATTATGATCAGAGAAGAGATGGTAAAGTGTGTCAGAATTATGATCACTGAAGTGATGTCTCTTACCACAACTCACTACCAAACATCCACTACCAACCATCCACTACCAACCATCCACTACCAAACATCCACTACCAAATATCCACTACCAACCATCCACTACCAAACATCCACTACCAAACATCCACTACCAACCATCCACTACCAACCATCCACTACCAAACATCCACTACCAAATATCCACTACCAACCATCCACTACCAAACATCCACTACCAAACATCCACTACCAACCATCCACTACCAACCATCCACTACCAAACATCCACTACCAAATATCCACTACCAACCATCCACTACCAAATACCAAACATCCACTACCAAATATCCACTACCAACCATCCACTACCAAACATCCACTACCAAACATCCACTACCAAATATCCACTACCAACCATCCACTACCAAACATCCACTACCAACCATCCACTACCAAATATCCACTACCAACCATCCACTACCAAATATCCACTACCAACCATCCACTACCAAACATCCACTACCAACCATCCACTACCAAATATCCACTACCAACCATCCACTACCAAACATCCACTACCAACCATCCACTACCAAATATCCACTACCAACCATCCACTACCAAGCATCCACTACCAACCATCCACTACCAAACATCCACTACCAACCATCCACTACCAAATATCCATTACCAACCATCCACTACCAAACATCCACTACTAACCATCCACTACCAAACATCCACTACCAACCATCCACTACCAAATATCCACTACCAACCATCCACTACCAAGCATCCACTACCAACCATCCACTACCAAACATCCACTACCAACCATCCACTACCAAGCATCCACTACCAAGCATCCACTACCAAGCATCCACTACCAAGCATCCACTACCAAGCATCCGCTACCAACCATCCACTACCAAACATGCACTACCAACCATCCACCACCAACCATCCACTACCAACCATCCACTACCAAACATCCACTACCAACCATCCACTACCAAACATCCACTACCAACCATCCACTACCAAATATCCACTACCAACCATCCACTACCAAGCATCCACTACCAACCATCCACTACCAAACATCCACTACCAACCATCCACTACCAAATATCCACTACCAACCATCCACTACCAGCCATCCACTACCAACCATCCACTACCAAACATCCACTACCAGCCATCCACTACCAAACATCCACTACCAGCCATCCACTACCAAACATCCACTACCAGCCATCCACTACCAAACATCCACTACCAGCCATCCACTACCAACCATCCACTACCAACCATCCATTATCATCCATCCACATTATGTGAAGCAGGACTCACATGTGTCTATACTGGTGTGAACAATATTTACCGTTTTACGTGAATGTTGGATGAGTGTTCTATTCCAGATCAAAGTGTTCAGTACATGTTCTCTCCCTCTCTCTCTCTCTCTCTCTCTCTCTCTCTCTCTCTCTCTCTCTCTATCTATCTATCTATCTATCTATATATCTATCTATCTCACTGATCACCTTGTTCATTAAACGTTCTAACCCATATCAGTCCGTCCAGTACGTGCTCTTTACCAAATCGACCGAAGATCTGATCTTATACTGATTCCTTTAAATTATATGTTTTAATATACTGACAAACCAAGTCGAGCCCAAAGCATAACTTATGGAGTGTCGTGTGTGAGAGAACATCCATCTGTTATCAGAAAATTGGTAAAAATCTACTTCCTTGTTTCAGGTAAATTTAAAGCCTCCCAAAATGTAAAATAATCACATGTCAGTTTATAAGAAATCGAAATTGTCATTATTATTATTTGCGACCACTGTCAGCCTCAGAGTTATTTCTGAGTTACCAGACCTTGCCAGGTGGAGGCCAGTGGGTCGTCTTTAAGGTCCACCCACCCACTTACTGTGTTTTTGAAGATTTCTCCAGGTCTCTCCCAGGTCCATGTATCCAGGAGTCCATCTGTGTCCCCTCAGATATTCTCCTATCCTCATTTCCCCAAGGTCTGCCTCAACAACCAGTATCCTCGTCTTTCCCTCAGATATTCTCCCTTTCCCACTTCTCCAAGGTCTGCCTTAGCAACCAGTATCCCCCTCTTTCCCAGGTCCATGTGTCCAGGAGTCCATCTGTGTCCCCTCAGATATTCTCCTTTCCTCACTTCCCCAAGGTCTGCCTCAACAACCAGTTTCCTCGACTTTCCCAGGTCCATGTGGCCAGGAGTCCATCTGTCCGCCTTCAGATATTCTCCCTTTCCCACTTCCCCAGGGTATCCTCACCTTTCCCAGGTCCATGTGTCCAGGAGTCCATCTGTGTCCCCTCAGATATTCTCCTTTCCTCACTTCCCAAAGGTCTGCCTCAACAACCAGTATCCTCGTCATTCTCAGGTCCATGTATCCAGGAGTCCATCTGTGTCCCCTCAGATATTCTCCTATCCTCATTTCCCCAAGGTCTGCCTCAACAACAAGTATCCTCGTCTTTCCCTCAGATATTCTCCCTTTCCCACTTCTCCAAGGTCTGCCTTAGCAACCAGTATCCCCCTCTTTCCCAGGTCCATGTGTCCAGGAGTCCATCTGTGTCCCCTCAGATATTCTCCTTTCCTCACTTCCCCAAGGTCTGCCTCAACAACCAGTTTCCTCGATTTTCCCAGGTCCATGTGGCCAGGAGTCCATCTGTCCGCCTTCAGATATTCTCCCTTTCCCACTTCCCCAGGGTATCCTCGCCTTTCCCAGGTCCATGTGTCCAGGAGTCCATCTGTGTCCCCTCAGATATTCTCCTTTCCTCACTTCCCAAAGGTCTGCCTCAACAACCAGTATCCTCGTCTTTCCCAGGTCCATGTATCCAGGAGTCCATCTGTGTCCCCTCAGATATTCTTCTATCCTCATTTCCCCAAGGTCTGCCTCAGCAACCAGTATCCTCGTCTTTCCCTCAGATATTCTCCCTTTCCCACTTCTCCAAGGTCTGCCTTAGCAACCAGTATCCCCTTTTTCCCAGGTCCATGTGTCCAGGAGTCCATCTGTGTCCCCTCAGATATTCTCCTTTCCTCACTTCTCCAAGGTCTGCCTCAACCACCAGTATCCTCGACTTTCCCAGGTCCATGTGTCCATGTTCAGATATTCTCCCTTTCCCACTTCCCCAGGGTATCCTCGCCTTTCCCAGGTCCATGTGTCCAGGACTCCATCTGTGTCCCCTCAGATATTCTCCTTTCCTCACTTCCCCAAGGTTTGCCTCAACAACCAGTATCCTCGTCTTTCCCTCAGATATTCTCCCTTTCCCACTTCTCCTAGGTCTGCCTTAGCAACCAGTATCCCCCTCTTTCCCAGGTCCATGTGTCCAGGAGTCCATCTGTTTCCCCTCAGATATTCTCCTTTCCTTACTTCCCGAAGGTCTGCCTCAACAACCAGTATCCTCGACTTTCCCAGGTCCATGTGTCCAGGAGTCCATCTGTCCGCCTTCAGATATTCTCCCTTTCCCACTTCCCCAGGGTATCCTCGCCTTTCCCAGGTCCATGTGTCCAGGAGTCCATCTGTGTCCCCTCAGATATTCTCCTTTCCTCACTTCCCAAAGGTCTGCCTCAACAACCAGTATCCTCGTCTTTCCTAGGTCCATGTGTCCAGGAGTCCATCTGTCCGCCTTCAGATATTCTCCCTTTCCCACTTCCCCAGGGTATCCTCGCCTTTCTCAGGTCCATGTGTCCAGGACTCCATCTGTGTCCCCTCAGATATTCTCCTTTCCTCACTTTCCCAAGGTTTGCCTCAACAACCAGTATCCTCGTCTTTCCCAGGTCCATGTGTCCAGGAGTCCATCTGTCCGCCTTCAGATACTCTCCCTTTCCCAATTGCCCAGAGAATCCTCGCCTTTCCCAGGTTCATGTGTCCAGGAATCCATCCGTGGGCCCCCGGATGTCTCCCCTTCCTCACTTACCTTAGGATATCTTCCAGTCTCAGCCGTCTCCAGGTTATGTATCCCGAAGTCAGCTCAGCCACCCCCAGTGATCTAGCCAGATGAGAACGAGGTCTTGTCTAGCTGGTCTACGGTAGAGACTGTCCAGGTGGGTGGAATTACAGGAGGGGACACGCAGAAATCTGCGTCCTGTAATTATACCCACCAAGACAGTCTAGATCGTAGGTCAGCTAGACGCAGCCAAGCTACCGTCCAGTTCCCCCACCAAGGCCTGGCCACTCAGTGAACATTTGGGAGTTCTATTTATGTTATACGATTCATCTACATTAAATATAAAAGTCTGTTCTTAATCATCAGTTTAAGTGTGTTTGTGAATGTTTTATTGTGTGTTGATGAGTGTTTGTGTGTTAATGTGTTTGTTCACCTCCACCAGAACTGTAATAAGTATTGAACGTTTTAGTTTTATTTGGTTATTTGTCTTGTTTATCTGCGAGACGAGACACAATACAAATAAGTCACTTTATCTGACTTTTTGTTTGGGTTATTCTGGGTAATTTACACATATGTTATTATGTATAATAATTTGTGTAACTGTTTTTACGTGTACCTGTACCTAAACAGAGTTACTTACACACACACACTTACTTTTACGCTCCTTTGCGCATTTCCGCCAACACAGCTTCTTGATTCACCATCATATTTACAAACACAGAACTATGCACGTGCGTGCGCACACGTGTAAAGCACACTCATCGCCTCTTACTCTAATATGCATGTAATAACACACACACACACACACACACACACACACACACACACACACACATACACACACACAACTAGTTTTAGACACTTGTGGGTCAGGTAAAGACACTATTATGAATTATCTTATGGAAGATAAAGTTTCTCTCTCTTCTTATATTTTCACTTCCTTCACCTCCTCTACACTATAATACAACATAAAGACCCCACACACACAGTATAAACATTATGGGATGAAAATAAAAACTATCAGCTGGGGATATTCGATCCTCTGACAAAAATAATTAAGATGGTCGCTGGTGCACACTGGACAGTACGACTCTAACATACTATGTTATGTTCTAATGTTTTGTGTTGTGTAAATGTCAGTTAAAATGTAAAATTAATACTGTGATGTAATGTATTGAGATGTTTAAATGTTAGCATGTATTATACCATGAATGGTGTGGCACACAATGTTATTTCTTCAGTCCTAATGATTATATTATAAATAATAATTAACGTTAATGTTTTGGTGATGTTTAAGTCATGATTGAACATTATTCTGCTCATACTAATAAAAGTAGTAAATTTCCATTGATGAATAACTGTTAACTTAATTATTTTTCAGTTGTTAACATTTTCTTAAGAGTTGAAGTGATTCATAATTCAAATAAAATCAAAGAAGTGCTGAAGAAAGTATTAAAAACAAGAGTCCAAAAATATTTCCATATAAATATAGCATCTGAAGAATGTCAAGAACTCCAGAAGAAAGTTGAGAGTTTGAGAGTGCAGAGTTCATAATTACACATCGTCAAAGAGTGGTGAGTGTGTTTGAGAGTGCAGGGTACATTATTACACGTTGTTAAAGAATACTGAGTGGGTGTGGGAGTGTAGACTACATTAGCATATTTTGCCACAGAGTGCAGTGACTGACCAAGTCACAGAGTGCAGTGACTGACCAAGTCACAGAGTGCAGTGACTGACCAAGTCACAGAGTGCAGTGACTGACCAAGTCACAGAGTGCAGTGACTGACCAAGTCACAGAGTGCAGTGACTGACCAAGTCACAGAGTGCAGTGACTGACCAAGTCACAGAGTGCAGTGACTGACCAAGTCACAGAGTGCAGTGACTGACCAAGTCACAGAGTGCAGTGACTGACCAAGTCACAGAGTGCAGTGACTGACCAAGTCACAGAGTGCAGTGACTGACCAAGTCACAGAGTGCAGTGACTGACCAAGTCACAGAGTGCAGTGACTGACCAAGTCACTGGACAAAGATCAACATACAACGAGACGTTGTTCCATGAAAAGACTCTCCGGTAAATAATGTCTTTTCCTCACCTTTTTAAATGACACAAAGCATCATCTATTTTTTTTTAATTAATACTTAAAAATGACAGGGAAACCCGACTGTATCGACGAAATATAGAGAAACATCTGCAACACTTGAGTATCTTTAATGAGGAAACGTTTCGTAAACCACAGTGCCTTCATCAGTCCATACAAAGGAGAATGGTGAATAACAGGAGGAGTTTGAGTAGATGTAATCAGTCCATCAATCTTGAAAAGAATACAGGATATATGCGAAGAAGTAGGTTATATACTGTAGGCAGGAGAGGTGCAGCAGTCGTAGGTGGTATCACTGATTACCTCAAACTACTCCTGTTCTTCGCCATTCTCCTTTGTATGGCGAAACGTTTCCTTATTATAGATACCCAAGTGTTGCACATGTGTCTAATTTATCAACTTGTAGGTTATCTGAGCCATTCATCTACATGATTGGGAAAGCCGTCAAGGGTGACGAAATATGACAGGGAAACCCGTCCATGGCGACAATATACGATAGGTAAACCCGTGCAGGGCGACGAAATATGACAGGGAAACTCATACAGGGTGACGAAATATATCAGGGAAACCCGTACAGAGCGCCGACATATGAGAGGGAAACCCGTCCTGGACGACGAAATATGACAGCAAAACTCGTCCAGGGCGACGAAATATGAGAGAGAAAGCTTTTCAGCGCGACGAAATATGAGAGGGAAACGTGTCCAGGGAGACGATATATGATAGGAAAACCCGTCGAGGGCGACGAAATGTGACAGGTAAACCCGTCCTGGGCAACGAAACATGGCGCGGAAACCCTTCCAAAGCGACAAAATATGACGGTTAAACACAACTTGGGAGAGAAAATATGTGAGGGAAACCCGTTCAGGGCGACTGAGTATGACACTGAAATCCGTTCAGCGCGAAGAAATATGTCAGGGGAAACCTGTACAGGGCGATGAAATATATCCAGAAGACAGAATATTATATGGAAATCATTCCAGAGCCATGTAATATGAGAAGGAAACCCGTCCAGGGAGACGAAATATGACAGGCAAACCCGACTTGGGCGACGAAATATGACAGGAAACTCAACCAGGGCGACGAAATGTGACAAGGAAACCCGTATAGGGTGATGGAATATTAAGCCGCAATCCGTCCAAAGGCAAGAAATATAACGAGGGAAACCCGTCCAGGGCGACGAAATGTGAGAGAGAAACCTGTCCAGGGCGAAGAAATATGACAGAAATACGTCCACGGCGGCGAAATATGACAGAGAAACCCGTCTATGGCGACGTTATATGATAGGGAAACCCGTCAAGGAGACAAAATATAACAGAGAAACTAATCCATGGCCATGCAATATGGCAGTGAAACCAGTCAATGGCGATGGAATAGGACAGGGAAAGCCATCCAGGGCGACTGAATATGACAGATAAACCCGTACATGGCGACGATATTTCGCAGGGAACCTGTCCAGTGTGATAAAATATGACAGGCAAACCTGTCAAGCCCGATGAAATATGGCAGCGAAATCCGTTCAGGGCGACGAAATATATAAGGGCGTAAAGGGAGACGGAATAAGACGAAATAAGACAAGGAAACACGTCGAGGGAGATGAAATATCACAGGTAAATCCGTCCAGGACGATGAAAAATGACAGGGATACCCGTCCAGGGCGACGAAATTTGACATGTAAACCAGTCCAGGACGACGAAATGTGACAGGGAAACCCGTCCAGGAAGATGAAATATGACAGTGAAACCCGTGCAGGGCAATAAAATATGACAGGGAAACCCGTCCAGGGCGATGAAATATGACATGGAAACTCGACCATGGCGATGAAATATGACAGGGAAACCCGTCCAGGGTGATGAAATATGACAGGGGGACCCGAACTGGCAGACGAAATATGACAGAAATTCATCCAGGGCGACCAAATATGAGAGGGTGAAACGTCAAGGGAGAAACAATGACAGAAATCCGTCTATTGCTTAAAAATATGACAGTGAAACCCGTCCAGGGCAACGAAATATTACAGAGAAACCCATTCAGGGCTACGAAATATCACAATGAAACCCGTCGAGGGAGATGAAATATCACAGGTAAACCCGTCCAGGACAATGAAAAATGACAGGGATACCCGTCCAGGGTGATGGAATGTGAAGCTGAAATACGTCCATAACGAAGAAATATGAAAGAGAAACCCGTCTTGGGCAACGATATTTGAGAGCGAAACCTGTCCAGGGCGACTAAATATGACAGGAAAACCTGTCCAGGACGATGAAATATGAGAGGGAAACCCGTCTAGGGCGACGAAATATGACAGTGAAACCCGTCCAGGGCAACGTTATATAAGAGGGAAACCCGTCAGGGGCGACAAAATAAGACAGGAAAAACATCCATGGCGATAAAATATGACAGCGAAAGCAGTCATGGGCGATGGAATAGACAGGGAAAGCCATCCAGGGCGACTGAATATGACAGAGATACCCGTCCATGGCGACGATATTTGACAGGGAACCTGTCTAATGTGATGTAATATGACAGGGAAACTCGTTCAGGGCAACGAAAAATGACAGGAAAACCCGCCCAGGGCGACGAAATATATTATGGAAGCCCGTACAGGGCGACGATATATGACAGGGAAACTAATCCTAGGTGATGAAATATGACAGCGAAAGCAGTAAGGGCGATAGAATAAGACAAGGAAAGCCGTCCAGGGCGACTGAATTTGGCAGAGAAACCCGTCCAGGGTGACGAAATATGACAGGGAAAGCCGTCCTGGGCGAAGAAATATGGCAGGGAAACCCGGCTATGGCGACGAAGAACGACAGGGAAACTCGTACAGGGCGACAAAGTATGACAGGGAAACCCTTCCAGGGCGACAACATATATCAGTGAAACCCGTCCAGGGCGACGAAATATGAGAGGGAATCCCGTCAAGGGCGACGATATATGGAAGAGAAACTCGTCCAGGTTGACGAAGTATGAGAGAAAGAAGTTCTGGGCGAAGAAATATAACAGGGAAACCCGCCAATAGCGACGAAGTAAGACAGGGAACCCCATCCAGGACAACAAAATATGACAAGAAAACCTGTCCAGGGCGACGATATATATCATGGAAACCCGTACAGGGCGACGAATTATGACAGGAAAAATCCGTCCAGGGCGACGAAATATATCATGGAAACTTGTACAGGGCCACGAAATATTTCAGGAAAATCCGTCTAGGGCTACGAAATACATCAGGGAAACCCATACAATGCGACGATATATGACAGAAAAACCCGTCCAGGGCGACGATATATGTCAGGGAAATCCGTCCAGGGCGACGAAAAATGACAGGGAAACTCGTCCTGGGTGACGATATATGACAACGAAACCAGTCAAGGGAGATAGAATAAGACAGGGAAAGCCGTCCAGGGCGACTGAATGTGACAGGGAAAGCCGTCTTGGGCGAAAAAAATATAACAGGGAAACCTGGCTATGGCGGCGATGAATGGCAGGGAACCCTGTTCAAGTCGATGGAATATGACAGGGAAATCCGTCCAGGGCGTTGGAAAATGACGGGAAAACCTATCAATTGTGACGAAATGTGGCGAGGAAACCCGTCCAAGGCGACAGAATATGAGAGGGAAACCCGTCTAGGGCGACGGAATATGTCAGGGAAACCCGCCTAGATCTATGGAATATGACAGAGCGATGGAATATGAGAGGGAAACCCGACTTGGGAAACAAAAATATAGGAGTGACCTATGTAACACTGTGCAGAGGTCACCAATGAATGTAAATTGTCCCATAAATCTTGCACAAGATAAACTACACAAGTTTTGAAATTTCTAAGTTAATCGAATACGTCGTTCATGAATAATAAGCAAAAATTTGTGATAAAGCAAACGAAAGATTTGAAAATTGTTCCCAAAAATAGGAAAGTGTCCTCTGGTTAAATTTAAAAATGCCATAAATGGGCGGATTTATATTTTTACCAGATTGTTTTTCACATTTACTGTGTTTATAATTCTATGAAATCCCATAAAAAGTTTTAAACCTCAATTCGATAAAAATTGCAAAAAATGGCAAATTGGCATCCAGACGCCTCAAAATTAATCCAAAAAACTTAAGATTGATTAATAATTGTGTTCGTGAGTTGATCAGAAGAGACATTCACTAGTTATTATATGGGGAAGCAAGACAATCAGAAGGAACATTCATTAGTTATTGAATGAAAAGTGAATATCATTATTCATTCAATAAAACTGATAAACCAGGATTTACGTCAACCAAAACAGTGTGAGCCGTTTGGTCGCAAAACCAAACCATTGGTAAAAATTTGAAGCCGATCTGATGAGTCATTCTATAGTATTTCACAGACTCCGAAGATTCCAATTTTTATATTATTAACAATTTTATTACAGCGACAAATTTCTCTGCAGGTAAAGCGAAGTTATAAGTAATTTTCTCGACTTAACTTTCTTCGGAAGTTCATGCCACTCCTTAACTTTCTTCCGGAGCTCTTGCCACTCCTTAACTTTCTTCCGGAGCTCTTGCCACTCCTCAACTCTCTTCTGGAGCTCTTGCCACCCCTCAACTTTCTTCAGGAGCTCTTGCCACTCCTTAACTTTCTTCAGGAGCTCTTGCCACTCCTTAACTTTCTTCAGGAGCTCTTGCCACTCCTTAACTTTCTTCAGGAGCTCTTGCCACCCCTCAACTTTCTTCCGGAGCTCTTGCCACTCCTTAACTTTCTTCAGGAGCTCTTGCCACTCCTTAACTTTCTTCAGGAGCTCTTGCCACTCCTTAACTTTCTTCAGGAGCTCTTGCCACTCCTTAACTTTCTTCAGGAGCTCTTGCCACTCCTTAACTTTCTTCAGGAGCTCTTGCCACTCCTTAACTTTCTTCAGGAGCTCTTGCCACTCCTTAACTTTCTTCAGGAGCTCTTGCCACTCCTTAACTTTCTTCAGGAGCTCTTGCCACTCCTTAACTTTCTTCAGGAGCTCTTGCCACTCCTTAACTTTCTTCAGGAGCTCTTGCCACTCCTTAACTTTCTTCAGGAGCTCTTGCCACTCCTTAACTTTCTTCAGGAGCTCTTGCCACTCCTTAACTTTCTTCAGGAGCTCTTGCCACTCCTTAACTTTCTTCAGGAGCTCTTGCCACTCCTTAACTTTCTTCCAGAGCTCTTGCCACTCCTTAACTTTCTTCCGGAGCTCTTCCCACTCCTTAACTCTCTTCCGGAGCTCTTGCCACTCCTTAATTTTCTTCCAGAGCTCTTGCCACTCCTTAACTTTCTTCAGGAGCTCTTGCCACTCCTTAACTTTCTTCCAGAGCTCTTGCCACTCCTTAACTTTCTTCAGGAGCTCTTGCCACTCCTTAACTTTCTTCCGGAGCTCTTGCCACTCCTTAACTCTCTTCCGGAGCTCTTGCCACTCCTTAACTTTCTTCAGGAGCTCTTGCCACTCCTTAACTTTCTTCAGGAGCTCTTGCCACTCCTTAACTTTCTTCAGGAGCTCTTGCCACTCCTTAACTTTCTTCCGGAGCTCTTCCCACTCCTTAACTCTCTTCCGGAGCTCTTGCCACTCCTTAACTTTCTTCCAGAGCTCTTGCCACTCCTTAACTTTCTTCAGGAGCTCTTGCCACTCCTTAACTTTCTTCCAGAGCTCTTGCCACTCCTTAACTTTCTTCCGGAGCTCTTCCCACTCCTTAACTCTCTTCCGGAGCTCTTGCCACTCCTTAACTCTCTTCCGGAGCTCTTGCCACTCCTTAACTTTCTTCCAGAGCTCTTGCCACTCCTTAACTTTCTTCAGGAGCTCTTGCCACTCCTTAACTTTCTTCCAGAGCTCTTGCCACTTCTTAACTTTCTTCCGGAGCTCTTGCCACTCCTTAATTCTCTTCCGAAGCTCTTGCCACTCCTTAACTCTCTTCCGGAGCTCTTGCCACTCCTTAACTTTCTTCCGGAGCTCTTGCCACTCCTTAACTCTCTTCTGGAGCTCTTGCCACTCCTTAACTTTCTTCCGGAGCTCTTGCCACTCCTTAACTTTCTTCCGGAGCTCTTGCCACTCCTTAACTTTCTTCCGGAGCTCTTGCCACTCCTTAACTTTCTTCCGGAGCTCTTGCCACTCCTTAACTTTCTTCCGGAGCTCTTGCCACTCCTTAACTTTCTTCCGGAGCTCTTGCCACTCCTTAACTCTCTTCCGGAGCTCTTGCCACTCGTTAACTCTCTTCTGGAGCTCTTGCCACTCTTTAACTTTCTTCCGGAGCTCTTTCCACTCCTTAACTTTCTTCCGGAGCTCTTGCCACTCCTCAACTTTCTTCCGAAGCTCTTGCCACTCCTTAACTCTCTTCCGGAGCTCTTGCCACTCCTCAACTTTCTTCCGGAGCTCTTGCCACTCCTTAACTTTCTTCCGGAGCTCTTGCCACTCCTTAACTTTCTTCCGGAGCTCTTGCCACTCCTCAACTCTCTTCCGGAGCTCTTGCCACTCCTCATCTCTCTTCCGGAGCTCTTGCTACTCCTCAACTCTCTTCCGGAGCTCTTGCCACTCCTTAACTTTCTTCCGGAGCTCTTGCCACTCCTCAACTCTCTTCCGGAGCTCTTGCTACTCCTCAACTCTCTTCCGGAGCTCTTGCCACTCCTCAACTCTCTTCCGGAGCTCTTGCTACTCCTCAACTCTCTTCCGGAGCTCTTGCCACTCCTCAACTCTCTTCCGGAGCGCTTGCCACTCCTCAACTTTCTTCCGGAGCTCTTGCACTCCTCAACTCTCTTCCGGAGCTCTTGCCACTCCTCAACTTTCTTCCGGAGCTCTTGCTACTCCTCAACTTTCTTCCGGAGCTCTTGCCACTCAACTTTCTTCCGGAGCTCTTGCCACTCCTCAACTCTCTTCCGGAGCTCTTGCTACTCCTCAACTTTCTTCCGGAGCTCTTGCTACTCCTCAACTTTCTTCCGGAGCTCTTGCCACCCCTCAACTTTCTTCCGGAGCTCTTGCCACTCCTCAACTTTCTTCCGGAGCTCTTGCCACTCCTCAACTCTCTTCCAGAGCTCTTGCTACTCCTCAACTCTCTTCCGGAGCTCTTGCCACTCCTCAACTCTCTTCCGGAGCTCTTGCCACTCCTCAACTTTCTTCCAGAGCTCTTGCCACTCCTCAACTCTCTTCCGGAGCTCTTGCCACTCCTCAACTCTCTTCCGGAGCTCATGCCACTCCTCAACTCTCTTCCGGAGCTCTTGCCACTCCTCAACTTTCTTCAGGAGCTCTTGCCACTCCTCAACTATCTTCCAGAGCTCTTGATACTCCTCAACTTTCTTCCAGAGCTCTTGATACTCCTCAACTTTCTTCCAGAGCTCTTGATACTCCTCAACTTTCTTCCAGAACTCTTGATACTCCTCAACTTTCTTCCAGTACTCTTGCCAATCCTCAAATGCTTTATTTCTAAAAAAAATACTTCTGGTTTCCTTTTTCATGTTATTTTTCTCATCACTTTTGCAACGTAAGTCTCTCTAAGATTTTATTTGATTTATGAATCACAACAACTTTTAAAAAAAAATTAACCAACTAAAAAATAGTTATGTTACCAGTTATTACAACGAAAATACCCCTTAAACATTTAGTATTCTTAACGGCATAAACATTAATGTTAAAGAAACAACATCGCAGTACATTACAATACAACATTAATGTTATAATTCTGCTAACATTTACACATCACAGAACATGACATCATAATGTAGAATGTTAGTAAGTCGGAGACGCACTGACCAGTGGGTAAGACCCACCATATTAGTTGTCCATGTCAAGGGAACGAATATCCCCAGCTGCTAGTTTTTATTTTCATCCCATAATGTTTATAGTACATGGGGGGAGGTAATGTTTTATGATGGTCTAGATGTTAGGCAAGTGAAATGTGAGAATAGAAAGAAATTAGTTAAATTGTTTAAAAATTATTTGTAGAACTTTGTCTTCCAAAAGATAATTCATGGATGAGTTTTCTGTACCTGACCCACAATGGATGTCTTCAACATGGCGAGAACCAACATTCTTCATCAGAATATTGAAATATATAAAGTTCCTGAGTTCCCTAACTTGAGGAAGTATAATTTTTTTCTACCCACAACTTCTCGACTTTATTTTGAAAACACAAACATAATTTTAACAATCGTGAGGGAGACTGCATATATAAATGGATACAAATTTGAGTACATATGTGCGTGTGGTATAGATGGACCTGTGTGTGTGTGTGTGTGTGTGTGTGTGTGTGTGTGTGTGTGTGTGTGTGTGTGTGTGTGTGTGTGTGTGTGTGTGTGTGTGTGTGTGTGTGTGTGTGTGTGTGTGTGTGTGTGTGTGTGTGTGTGTGCATGCATTTGTGATTACGAGCATATTAGTGTACGAGGCGATCAGTGAGTGTTATACATATGCATGTGTGTGTGTGTGAGAGCGTGTGCGTTGTTTTGTACGTGTTCATACACGTACAAAACAACGCACACGCCGTGGTTGTGGAAATGCGCAAATGAGTGTGAAAATAAGTATGTGTGCATAAGTAAAATTATTTAGGTGCAGGTACACATACATACAGTTACACAAATTATTATACACAATAAAATATGTAAATTACCCAGGATAACCCCAAAAAAGTCAGACAAAGTAACTTATTTCCATTGTGCCGGACTCTTGTAACTGCTGGTATTACATATACATAAGACTAATAAAGAAATAAAAACATACAATTCAACACTTGTTATAGTTCTGGTGGAGGTGGACATAGAGATTAATACACGAACATTCATCCACACAGAATAAAACATTCATAAACACACTTAAACTATTGATTAAATACAATAAATATGTATTAATGTAGATGAAATGTATAAAATAAATAGAACTCCCAAAATTTCATTGAGTGGCCAGACCTTGGTGGGGGAACTGGACGGTAGCCTGGCAGCGTCTAGCTGACATACGGTCCAGGCTGTCTTGGTAGGGGTAATTACAGGACGCAGTTTTCTGCGTGTCCCCTCCTGTAATTCCATCTACCTGGACAGTGTCTACCGTAGACCAGGTAGACAAGGCCTCGTTCTCATCTGGCTAGATCACTGGGGGTGGCTGAGCTGACTTCGGGATAAATAACCTGGGGAAGGCTGAGACTGGTATATAACCTAAGGGAAGTGAGGAAGGGAAGACATCCGGGGGCCCATGGATGGATTCCTGAACACATGGACCTGGGAAAAGCGAGAATACCTTGGGGAAGTGGGGAAGGGGGGATATCTGAGGCTGCCAGATAGACTCCTGGACACATGGACCTGGGAAAGACGAGGGAGACTGGTTGTTGAGGCAGACCTGGGGGAAGTGGGAAAGGGAGAATATCTGAGGCGGACAGATGGACTCCAGGACACATGAACCTGGGGAAAGCATCAAGAACACAGCAAGTGGGTGGGTGGACCTTAAAGACGAACCACTGGCCTCCACGTGGCAAGGTCTGGTAACTCAAAGATAACTCTGAGGCTGACAGTGGTCGCATTTTCGATTTCTCATAAAAAAAAACACTTTTAGAATTTTGGGAAAGCAGAGCTTACCGATATTAATGTTTTTCATAACAGGTGATGTTCACATTTTTTTATATATATATATATATATATATATATATATATATATATATATATATATATATATATATATATATATATATATATATATATATATATATATATATATATATATATATAGATGTGGTACCTCCCTATATACATATCTATATATATATATATATATATATATATATATATATATATATATATATATATATATATATATATATATATATATATTTTCTGTAAATGTATTTTGTTTATTAATAAATGTTAACATAGAATAAAAAATATATAGGGGGTGGTAGGAGAAGAAAATATTCAAACAGCTCCGGGGAGAACCTTGAGTTTTCCCTGAGGTACGTTTATTGTCTTCTCTGAGGATGAGGGTCCCCATTCCAGCTACAGAGGTGGTACTTCCCTATATATTTTTCTAATACTATATATATATATATATATATATATATATATATATATATATATAGATGTGGTACCTCCCTATATAGATATATATATATATATATATATATATATATATATATATATATATATATATATATATATATATATATATATATATATATATATATATATATATATATATATATATATATATGTATATATATATATATATGAACGCTAATCATTTAATTTACTGTTTAGGAGTTATTAATTATTATTAACCGAGTCTCGTGAGTTGAGGTAAAGTTTGAATACCAGAAGACTCTCACTTATGTATTTGCCTGCATCTGTCATGCCTGTCACGCATAGCATGGGCATCC
>NW_027195306.1:225000-226980 GCF_038502225.1 Cherax quadricarinatus
GCCTCGTTCTCATCTGGCTAGATCACTGAGGGTGGCTGAGCTGACTTCGGGATAGATAACCTGGGGAAGGCTGAGACTGGAAGATATCCTAAGGAAAGTGAGGAATGGGAGACATCCGGGGGCCCACGGATGGATTCCTGGACACATGGACCTGGGAAAAGAGAAAACACCTTGGGGAAGTGGGGAAGGGAGAATATCTGAGGCGGACACAGATTGACTCCTGGACACACGGACCTGGGAAAAAAGGAGATACTGGTTGCTGAGGCAGACCTTGGGAAAGTGGGGAAGGGAGAATATCTGAGGCGGACAGATTGACTCCTGGACACATGGACCAGGGAAAGAAGGAGATACTGGTTACAAAGGCTGACCTTGGGAAAGTGGGGAAGGGAAAATATCTGAGGGGACACAGATTGACTCCTGGACACATGGACCTGGGAAAGAAGGAGATACTGGTTGCTGAGGCAGACCTTGGGAAAGTGGGGAAGGGAGAATATCTGAGGCAGACAGATGGACTCCTGGACACATGGACCTGGGAAAGAAGGAGATACTGGTTATAAAGGCAGACCTTGGGAAAGTGGGGAAGGGAGAATATCTGAGGGGACACAGATTGACTCCTGGACACATGGACCTGGGAAAGAAGGAGATACTGGTTGCTAAGGCAGACCTTGGGAAAGTGGTGAAGGGAGAATATCTGAGGGGCACAGATGAACTCCTGGACACATGGACCTGGGAAAGAAGATACTGGTTATAAAGGCAGACCTTGGGAAAGTGGGGAAGGGAGAACATCTGAGGGGACACAGATGGACTCCTGGACACATGGACCTGGGAAAGAAGATACTGGTTACAAAGGCAGACCTTGGGAAAGTGGGGAAGGGAGAATATCTGAGGCGGACAGATGGACTCCTGGACACATGGACCTGCGAAAGAAGGAGATACTGGTTACAAAGGCTGACCTTGGGAGAGTGGGGAAGGGAAAATATCTGAGGGGACACAGATTGACTCCTGGACACATGGACCTGGGAAAGAAGGAGATACTGGTTGCTGAGGCAGACCTTGGGAAAGTGGGGAAGGGAGAATATCTGAGGCGGACAGATGGACTCCTGGACACATGGACCTGCGAAAGAAGGAGATACTGGTTACAAAGGCTGACCTTGGGAGAGTGGGGAAGGGAAAATATCTGAGGGGACACAGATTGACTCCTGGACACATGGACCTGGGAAAGAAGGAGATACTGGTTGCTGAGGCAGACCTTGGGAAAGTGGGGAAGGGAGAATATCTGAGGCGGACAGATGGACTCCTGGACACATGGACCTGGGAAAGAAGGAGATACTGGTTACAAAGGCAGACCTTGGGAAAGTGGGGAAGTTAGAATATCTGAGGGGACACAGATTGACTCCTGGACACATGGACCTGGGAAAGAAGGAGATACTGGTTGCTGAGGCAGACCTTGGGAAAGTGGGGAAGGGAGAATATCTGAGGGGACACAGATTGACTCCTGGACACACGGACCTGGGAAAAAAGGAGATACTGGTTACAAAGGCAGACCTTGGGAAAGTGGGGAAGGGAGAACATACGTTTCATGTCTCAATTCTTCAAATTGTCGGTTTTCAGAACCATTCATTGGATGATGTCGTTCACATATACCATCACCATCAATCACATCATCATCAAACACATCATCACCATCAATTATGCGACTTTCTTATACTACCATCTAAAACCTTTTTGTGAAAGAATGGTATATAATACCGACAAGATAAATTAAGACACATGTTCAACATCTGGGTATCTTTATTGTAGACGTTTCGCCATCCAGTAGCTTTATCAATACAAATTCCGGGATATAACTTGTCCCGGAATTTGTGTTGATAAAGCCACTGTATGGCGAAACGTCTACAATAAAGATACCCAGATGTTGCACATGTGTCTTAAAACCTTCTTATATATATTTTTTATATATCAAGGCTTATCATTTTATCA
>NW_027195307.1:0-70000 GCF_038502225.1 Cherax quadricarinatus
GATCAGTGAAGAGGCGGGGCCAGGAGCTATTAATCGACCCGTGCAACCACAAACAGGTGAGTACAAACGCGCGCACATAAATGCACACACACGTGATTAATTCTCATGTAATATTCTACACTGAATTTTATTTTCAAGATTAGAAGATGGACAATGAAACACAAATTATACTGTTTCACAAAAGTTTAAAATATAAAGGTAAGTGTGAGTGATCATAAACCAAATTTTCCTCTCCTGGGTTTTCTCAGTTAATGCTTCATTATCACTCAGTTTGTCCGTAACTTCTTTCCTACATTAAATGAAGAGAAGTAATGCTAATCAAAGAAGGTCCGGAAGAGAGGTAGAAATAATTAAAAATATATGAAGTTGATTATAAGGTAATTATACATGGTAAAACAACCTAACATTTTAGATTTCATACACAATTATTTTTTTTCGCTTACCTACATTTTTTTCTTTTGATAATCTTCATTCTTCTGACCAGAAATTTTATTTTAACATTTAATGAAGCTACCAAAAATAAATATTATCCTATAGGCGAATATTATTTTTTTTTTTAAGTTTCCAAGCGTTTCTACGTCAAACACAATGTTTCTACGTCAAACACAATTTTTTCAAACACAATGTTTTACATAAGTTTGCATGAAACACAATGTTTCTACATCAAACACAATGTTTCTACATGTTTCTACATCAAACACAATGTTTCTACATGTTTCTACATCAAACACAATGTTTCTACATCAAACACAATGTTTCTACATCAAACACAATGTTTCTACATCAAACACAAACACAATGTTTCTACATCAAACACAATGTTTCTACATCAAACACAATGTTTCTACATCAAACACAATGTTTCTACATCAAACACAATGTTTCTACATCAAACACAATGTTTCTACATCAAACACAATGTTTCTACATCAAACACAATGTTTCTACATCAAACACAATGTTTCTACATCAAACACAATGTTTCTACATCAAACACAATGTTTCTACATCAAACACAATGTTTCTACATCAAACACAAACACAATGGTTCTACATCAATGTTTCTACATCAAACACAATGTTTCTACATCAAACACAATGTTTCTACATCAAACACAATGTTTCTACATCAAACACAATGTTTCTACATCAAACACTAAATATTCTACAATAAAATGAATGGAATAAAAATCTAAATTTTATTTAGTAAATGTTCTTGATTTTAATAAATTTTCAAAGATAATCCATAAAACTTTCATCTTCTTTATTCACTTTGTTTGTTCTTCTTCTCTTCTGGTCAGACGTTCTAAAGATTTTTTGCGAGTATTTTTCTGGAACATTCTTCAACACACACTCCAGGTGGTCGTTCTATCTAGTACACAAACCAACCAACCTGGTAAAAGAATTATTATAATTATTACTTAGCAGTCTCAAATTTCCTTTGTGGGAAATTCACTAATTTTGCATTATTATTGTTAAAGAATCTCTAAACTTGGAATTATGAGAAAGTGTCATGATTCATTTTTCATCGGGACTTTATTACCCCAGAAAGTAGAGGTCTACGCTTAGTATTTATTCTAAACACTGTAGATATTAGTAACTTCAATGTCCCCAAAAGTAATAATCCATCCATTTTCTCTCTCTCGGTGATTTCATTATTCAATCATCCATTCTATATCAGTGATTATACAATAAGCTCAGAATCCTTAAAGAAATGATCAATATTTGTGGAAAGTATAATGGAAAATAATTTCCCTGTGCTGATGTATATTGTCTTGCCATACATTATATTGTCTTGCCATACATTATATTGTCTTGCCATACATTATATTGTCTTGCCATACATTATATTGTCTTGCCATACATTATATTGTCTTGCCATACATTATATTGTCTTGCCATACATTATATTGTCTTGCCATACATTATATTGTCTTGCCATACATTATATTGTCTTGCCATACATTATATTGTCTTGCCATACATTATATTGTCTTGCCATACATAATATTGTCTTACCATACATTATATTGTCTTGCCATACATTATATTGTCTTGCCATACATTATATTGTCTTGCCATACATTATATTGTCTTGCCATACATTATATTGTCTTGCCATACATAATATTGTCTTACCATACATTATATTGTCTTGCCATACATTATATTGTCTTGCCATACATTATACTGTCTTGCCATACATTATACTGTCTTGCCATACATTATATTGTCTTGCCATACATTATATTGTCTTGCCATACATTATATTGTCTTGCCATACATTATATTGTCTTGCCATACATTATATTGTCTTGCCATACATTATATTGTCTTGCCATACATAATATTGTCTTACCATACATTATATTGTCTTGCCATACATTATATTGTCTTGCCATACATTATACTGTCTTGCCATACATTATACTGTCTTGCCATACATTATATTGTCTTGCCATACATTATATTGTCTTGCCATACATTATATTGTCTTGCCATACATAATATTGTCTTACCATACATTATATTGTCTTGCCATACATTATATTGTCTTGCCATACATTATATTGTCTTGCCATACATTATATTGTCTTGCCATACATAATATTGTCTTACCATACATAATATTGTCTTACCATACATTATATTGTCTTGCCATACATTATATTGTCTTGCCATACATTATATTGTCTTGCCATACATTATATTGTCTTGCCATACATTATACTGTCTTGCCATACATTATACTGTCTTCCCATACATTATATTGTCTTGCCATACATTATATTGTCTTGCCATACATTATATTGTCTTGCCATACATTATATTGTCTTGCCATACATTATATTGTCTTACCATACATTATATTGTCTTGCCATACATTATATTGTCTTGCCATACATTATATTGTCTTGCCATACATTATATTGTCTTGCCATACATTATACTGTCTTGCCATACATTATACTGTCTTCCCATACATTATATTGTCTTGCCATACATTATATTGTCTTCCCACCATTCCACACTTCTTATTCATGCTGCAAATGGTATTAACATTGCTATAAAGGTTAAACATCTGCAGTTGTATTCCTTTATCATGTGGTTTACTATTCAGATTTTTTCTCTCTTTGTTAATTCACATCCCATCTTTTCTGAGATGTTTTGCGTGTTTCAGAAAAGTTTGCCAATGCCCAATGGCAATTCACCAAATCTGCCTATATTTTCCATGGCTACATCTAAGACAACTTCCAACATACACACGACTCCCATGGCTACATCTAAGACAACTTCCAACATACACACGACTCCCATGGCTACATCTAAGACAACTTCCAACATACACACGACTCTCACATCACAACTAACACCTGCTCATATTTATTCGATGCAATAAAAGTTTAATACGAATGAAAGTTAACTATAAATTAAAATACAATTTATATTCAATTAAACTAGGATCATTCAATTCTTTATCCATTTTCATAAGTTTTTCCATGTTTGTGTATGACAGTACTTATGGATAAGCATCTCTTCATGTTAAGTTTCTGTTCCAGCGAACGTTACACCATTTTATTATTCCATTGCAGTGCCATTTAATTCATATTGCCCTCAGTCTCTTCTGTCAGCTTCCACCTCGCTACTTTCTCACACTTCTCACGATTAAATGTACATCTCCACACTCTCTTAATTGACTGCAAAAGTTCCATAAAGACGTACTTCTAGACAATCATTTAAATCTTATATTCTTCCTAACAAAGTTACCCACTGTTACGTCCATACTTACAAACGCACTGTGATACACTAACTCCATTCCTCCCTCAACTCTCTCATACGAGCCTAACATAAGAGATTATCATTTACATTTAAAATTTCTTAAACCGCTGATGTACTACAAATTCATCTCACATTCCTCCTGACCTCATTTTTTTCACGTCACCATAACATCTATGTTAAAAACAGTTCTTATTAAAAAAATATATTTTTTTCATACCTTTCCTTACACTGAACTTATTATCAGTCAGTATGTTCACACACACACACACACCCACACCCACACACACACACACACACACACACACACACACCCACACCCACACACACACACACACACCCACACACACACACACACACACACACACACACACACACACCCACACACCCACACCCACACACACACACACACACACACACCCACACCCACACACACACACACACACACACACACACACACACACACCCACACCCACACACACACACACACACACACACACACACACACACACACACACACACACACACACACACACACACACACACACACACACACACATACATGATAACAGCATACAAAATATTGCGAGGAAAAGATAAGGTGGACAGAGACAGGATGTTCAAGAGATGGGACACAGAAACAAGGGGTCACAATTGAAAATTGAAGACTCAGATGAGTCAAAGGGATGTTAGGAAGTATTTCTTCAGTCATAGAGTTGTTAGGAAGTGGAATAGTCTGGAAAGTGAGGTAGTGGAGGCGGGAACCATACATAGCTGTAAGGCGAGGTAAGATAAAGCTCATGGAGCAGGGAGAGAGAGGACCTAGTAGCGATTAGTGAAGAGGCGGGGCCAGGAGCTAAGTACAATTAGGTGAGTACGCACACACATTTTTCCTTTCATTCAGAAACATTCATTCAGAAACATCACCCACTCATTTCACTACCATGAAAAGGATTATAAATTCTTTTTTTTTTTTTTTTTTTTTTTACCCTGAAAACATTTCACGTTTCTTTACACGAACCAACAAAATACACACACACACACACACACACACACACACACACACACACACACACACACACACACACACACACACACACACACACACACAACTGCTGTATAGCCACATTAGGAGAAAGACAACAGTCAAGGACCAGATGATAAGGCTGAGGAAAGAAGGTGGAGAACTCACAAGAAACGATCAAGAGGTATGTGAGGAGCTCAACACGAGATTTAAGGAAGTATTTACAGTAGAGACAGGAAGGACTCTGGGGGGACAGATCAGATGGGGACACCAGCAAGGAATACACCAACAAGTGTTGGACGACATACATACAGATGAGGAGGAGGTGAAGAAACTGCTAAGGGACATTGATACCTCAAAGGCAATGGGACCGGACATCTCCCCGTGGGTCCTTAGAGAGGGAGCAGATATGCTGTGCGTGCCACTTACCACAATCTTCAACACGTCCCTGGAAACTGGGCAACTACCTGAGGTATGTCAGACGGCAAATGTAGTTCCCATTTTTAAAAAAGGAGACAGAAAAGAGGCACTAAACTATAGACCTGTGTCATTGACGTGTATAGTATGCAAAGTTATGGAGAAGATTATCAGGAGGAGAGTGGTGGAGCACCTGGAACGGAACAAGAGTATAAATGCCAACCAGCATGGATTCATGGAAGGCAAATCCTGTGTCACAAACCTTCTGGAGTTTTATGATACAATAACAGAAGTAAGACACGAGAGAGAGGGGTGGGTTGATTGCATCTTCTTGGACTGCAAGAAGGCCTTTGACACAGTTCCTCACAAGAGATTAGTGCAGAAGCTAGAGCATCAGGCGCATATAACAGGAAGGGCACTGCAATGGATCAGAGAATACCTGACAGGGAGGCAACAACGAGTCATGGTACGTAATGATGTATCACAGTGGGCACCTGTGACGAGCGGGGTCCCACAGGGGTCGGTCCTAGGACCAGTGTTATTTTTGGTATATGTGAACGACATGATGGAAGGGTTAGACTCAGAAGTGTCCCTGTTTGCAGATGATGTGAAGTTAATGAGGAGAATTAAATCAGATGAGGACCAGGCAGGACTTCAAAGAGACCTGGACAGACTGGACACCTGGTCCAGCAAATGGCTTCTCGAATTTAATCCTGCCAAATGCAAAGTCATGAAGATAGGGGAAGGGCACAGAAGACCACAGACAGAGTATAGGCTAGGTGGCCAAAGACTGCAAACCTCACTCAAGGAGAAAGATCTTGGGGTGAGTATAACACCGACCATGTCTCCGGAAGCACACATCAATCAGATAACTGCTGCAGCATATGGGCGCCTGGCAAACCTGAGAACAGCATTCCGATACCTTAGTAAGGAATCGTTCAAGACACTGTACACCGTGTATGTCAGGCCCATACTGGAGTATGCAGCACCTGTTTGGAACCCGCACTTGATAAAGCACGTCAAGAAACTAGAGAAAATACAAAGGTTTGCGACAAGGTTAGTTCCAGAGCTAAGGGGAATGTCCTATGAAGAAAGATTAAGGGAAATCGGCCTGACGACACTGGAGGACAGGAGGGTCAGGGGAGACATGATAACAACATATAAAATACTGCGTGGAATAGACAAGGTGGACAAAGACAGGATGTTCCAGGGAGTGGACACAGAAACAAGAGGCCACAATTGGAAGTTGAAGACACAAATGAGTCAGAGAGATATTAGGAAGTATTTCTTCAGTCATAGAGTTGTCAGGCAGTGGAATAGCCTAGAAAATGACGTAGTGGAGGCAGGAACCATACACAGTTTTAAGACGAGGTTTGATAAAGCTCATGGAGCGGGGAGAGAGAGGGCCCAGTAGCAACCGGTGAAGAGGCGGGGCCAGGAGCTAAGACTCGACCCCTGCAACCACAAATAGGTGAGTACAAATAGGTGAGAGCACACACACACACACACACACACACACACACACACACACACACACACACACACACATCAGGAAGACGACAACGGTCAAAGACCAGATGATCAGGCTGAAGAAAGAAGGTGAGGAACTCAGAAGAAACGGTCACGATGTATACTAGGAGCTCAACACCAAATTTAAGGAAGTATTTACAGCAGAGACAGGAACGGCTCTGGGAAGACACAGAGGGGAAAACAACAGGGAATAAACCAACGAGTGTTGGATGACATACACACAACGGAGGAGGAGGTGCAGAAGCTGCTAAGTGACCTTGATACCTCAAAGGCGATGGGACCGGACAATATCTCCCCGTGGGTCCTTAGAGAAGGAGCAGAGACACTGTATGTGCCACTAACCACAATCTTCAATACATACCTTGAAATTGGGCAACCACCTGAGGTATGAATGACGGCAAATGTAGTCCCCATTTTTAGGAAAGGAGACAGATAAGAGGCACTAAACTATAGATCAGTGTCTCTGACGTGTATAGTATGCAGAGTCATGGAGAGGATTATCAGGAGAGTGGTGGAGCACCTGGAACGGAACAAGATTATAAATGACTACCAGCACGGATTCATGGAAGGCAAATGCTGTGTCACAAACTTTCTGGAGATTTATGAGGAGGTAACAGAAGCAAGACACGAGAGAGAGGGGTGGGTTGATTGCATTTTCTTGGACTGCAGGAAGGCTTTTGACACAGTTCCTCACATGAGGAACAAGTATTAGTGCAGAAGCTGAAGGATCAGGCGCATATAAGAGGAAGGGCAATGCAATGGATCAGAGAACACCTGACAGGGAGACAACGAGTCACGGTACCTGATGAGGTATCACAGTGGGCGCCTGTGACGAGCGGGGTCCCACAGGGGTCAGTCCTAGGACCAGTGCTATTCTTCGTATATGTGAATGACATGATGGAAGGGACAGACTCAGAAGTGTCCCTGTTCGCAGATGTGAAGTTAATGAGGAGAATTAGATAAGGATCAGGCAGGGCTACAAGGAGACCTAGACAGGCTGGACACGTGGTCCAGCAACTGGCTTCTTGAATTCAATCCTGCCAAATGCAAAGTCATGAAGATTGGGGAAGAGCAAAGAAGACCACAGAGTATAGGCTAGGAGACCAAAGACTGCAAACCTCACTCAAGGAGAAAGATCTTGGGGTGAGCATAACACCGAGCACGTCTCCGGAAGCACACATCAACTAGATAACTGCTGCAGCATTTGGGCGCCTGGCATACCTGAGAATAGCGTTCCATTACCTTAGTAAGGATTCGTTCAAGATACTGTACACTATGTACGTCAGACCCATACTGGAGTATGAAGCACCAGTTTGGAACCCACACCTGGTCAAGCACGTCAAAAAATTAGAGAAAGTGCAAAGGTTTGAAACAAGATTAGTTCCGGACCTCAGGGGAATGTACTACGAAGAAAGGTTGAGGGAAATCTGCCTGACGAAGCTGGAGGACAGGAGGGTCAGGAGAGACATGATAACGACATACAAAATACTACTTGAAATAGATAAGGTGGACAGAGACAGGATGTTCCAGAGAGGGGACACAGAAACAAGGGGTCACAACTGAAAGTTGAAGACTCAAACGACTCAAAGGATTGTTAGGAAGTAGAATAGTCTGACAAGCGACGTAGTGGAGGCAGGAAGGATACATAGCTTCAAGACGAGGTATGACAAATCTCAGAGAGCAGAGAAAGGCCCTAGCAGCAATCAGTGAAGAGGCGGGACCAGGACCCGAGTATCGACCCCTGCAACCACAATTAGGTGTGTACACACACACACACACCACACACACACACACACACACACACACACACACACACACACACACACACACACACACACACACACACACACACACATGGAAAAACTTCATGTACCAACACGTAAAGGACACTACAAGAGAGAGAGGAGAGGATGAACCAGCAAGACTAGACCTAGTATTCACCTTGAGTAGCGCAGATATTAAGGACATCACATATGAAAGATCCCTTGGGGCCAGCGATCATGTGGTTTTAAGCGTCGAATACACAGTAGAGCTACAAGTGGAAGGGGAAGCAGGAAGGCCAGGGCGAATGAAACCAAACTACAAGAAAGGGGATGACACGGGAATGAGGAACTTCCTGAACGGGGTTCAGTGGGACAGAGAACTGGCAGGGAAGCCAGTTAATGAGATGATGGAATATGTATCAACAATGTGCAAGGAGGCTGAGGAGAGGTTTATACCCAAGGGTAACAGGAATAATGAAAAAGCCAGGATGAGCCCATGGTTCACCCAAAGGTTCAGGGAGGCAAAAGCCAAGTGTGCTAGGGAATGGAAGAAATATTGAAGGCAAAGGACCCACGAGAATAATGAGAGCAGTCGTAGAGCCAGAAATGAATATGCACAGATAAGAAGGGAGGCCCAACGACAATATGAAAACGACGTAGCAGTGAAAGCCAAATCTGACCCTAAACTGTTATACAGCCACATCAGGAGGAAAACAACAGTCAAGGACCAGGTAATCAGGCTAAGGAAGGAAGGAGGAGAGACAACAAGAAATGACCGTGAAGTATGTGAGGAACTCAACAAGAGATTCAAAGAAGTGTTCACAGAGGAGACAGAAGGGGCTCCAGAAAGACAGAGAGGTGGGGTACACCACCAAGTGCTGGACACAGTACACACAACCGAGGAAGAAGTGAAGAGGCTTCTGAGTAAGCTAGGCAATGGGGCCAGATAACATCTCTCCATGGGACCTGAGAGAGGGAGCAGCGGCGCTATGTGTACCCCTAACAACAATATTCAATACATCTTCCGAAACAGGGAGATTGCCTGAGGCATGGAAGACAGCAAATGTAGTCCCAATCTTTAAAAAAGGAGACAGACATGAAGCACTAAACTACAGACCAGTGTCACTGACATGTATAGTATGCAAAGTCATGGAGAAGATTATCAGAAGAGTTGTGGAACACTTAGGAATGATCTCATCAACAGCAGCCAACATAGTTTCAGGGACAGGAAATCCTGTGTCACAAACCTACTGGAGTTCTATGACATGGTGACAGCAGTAAGACAAGAGATAGAGGGGTGGGTGGATTGCCTTTTCTTGGACTGCAAGAAGGCGTTTGACACATTTCCACACAAGAGATTAGTGCAAAAACTGGAGGACCAGGCAGGGATAACAGGGAAGGCACTACAATGGATCAGGGAATACTTGTCAGGAAGACAGCAGCGAGTCATGGTACGTGGCGAGGTATCAGAGTGGGCACATGTGACCAGCGGGATCCCACAGGGGTTTCTGGCATTTGTGAACGACATGACGGAAGGAATAGACTCCGAAGTGTCGCTGTTTGCAGATGACGTGAAGATGATGAGAAGAAATCATTCGATCGAAAACCAGGCAGAACTACAAAGGGATCTGGACAGGCTGCATACCTGGTCCAGCAATTGGCTCCTGGAGTTCAACCCCCACCAAGTGCAAAGTCATAAAGATTGGGAAAGGGCAAAGAAACCGCAGACGGAGTACAGTCTAGAGGGCCAGAGACTACAAACCTCTCTCAATGAAAAAGATCTTGGGGTGAGTATAACACCAGGCACATCTCCTGAGGCGCACATCAACCAAATAACTGCTGCAGCATATGGGCGCCTAGCAAACCTCAGAACAGCATTCCGACATCTTAATAAGGAATCGTTCAGGACCATGTACACCATGTACGTTAGGCCTATATTGGAGTATGCGGCACCAGTTTGGAACCCACACCTAGTCAAGCACGTAAAGAAACTAGAGAAAGTGCAAAGGTTTGCAACAAGACTAGTCCCAGAGCTAAGAGGTATGTCCTACGAGGAGAGGTTAAGGGAAATCGACCTGACGACACTGAAGGGCAGGAGAGATAGGGGGGATATGATAACGACATACAAAATACTGAGAGGAATTGACAAGATGGACAAAGACAGGATGTTCCAGAGATTGGACACAGTAACAAGGGGACACAGTTGGAAGTTGAAGACACAGATGAATCACAGGGATGTTAGGAAGTATTTCTTAAATCACAGAGTAGTCAGGAAGTGGAATAGTTTGGGAAGCGATGTAGTGGAGGCAGGATCCATACACAGCTTTAAGCAGAGGTATGTTAAAGCTCACGGTTCAGGGAGAGTGACCTAGTAGCGACCAGTGAAGAGGCGGGGCCAGGAGCTAGGACTCGACCCCTGCAACCTCAAATAGGTGAGTACACACACACACACACACACACACACACACACACACACACACACACACACACACACACACACACACACACACACACACACACACGCACAGACAGACAGACAGACAGACAGACAGACAGACAGACAGACACACACACAGACACACACACACACACACACACACACACACACACACACACACACACACACACACACACACACACACGCACGCGCGCGCGCGCGAACACTCTCTGCGATATACTTTATACACTGGAAAAATATTTTTTCCTGATCCACAGTAGAAGTTATTCACTATCAACAACATGAATGTCTTTTTCTTCATCAACATTCTTTTTCTTACCTAACTTTATTTCTTAACTCGCATCTCTCATCAACAAATCCCTCTCGAGAAAAAAAAAATCTCAAAAATCTCCAAAGTTGACACACACATCTCACTATGAATCAGACAAAAATACATTCGTTTACTGCCCAGGTTATACTTCATGTAACAAACACATGTTATTAATATCTCAACGAATCATCTGACATGTAGATTTTTTTTACTGTCCTAAGACTTCAGTATATTTATAATAAATATTATTGGTTTCTTTAATGCTAATAAATACATAACATACTAGGTAAGGTGATTGTCTTTGGTATAACATTTTCTTAACGTGTATTTACCTCACATCAGTCAAGTGCTGGTGTAAGACCTTCGTTCAGACTGTGACAAACACTTAAGTTCTTTTATTCCCATCACCAGGACTTGAGTCCTGGAGATGGGAAGTACAGTTTACCTGGAGTTTACCTGGAGAGAGTTCCGGGAGTCAACGCCCCCGCGGCCCGGTCTGTGACCAGGCCTCCTGGTGGATCAGAGCCTGATCAACCAGGCTGTTACTGCTGGCTGCACGCAAACCAACGTACGAGCCACAGCTCGGCTGATCAGGAACCGACTTTAGGTGCTTGTCCAGTGCCAGCTTGAAGACTGCCAGGGGTCTGTTGGTAATCCCTCTTATGTATGCTGGGAGGCAGTTGAACAGTCTCGGGCCCCTGACACTTATTGTATGGTCTCTTAACGTGCTAGTGACACCCCTGCTTTTCACTGGGGGGATGTTGCATTGTCTGCCAAGTCTTTTGCTTTCGTAGTGAGTGATTTTTGTGTGCAAGTTCGGTACTAGTCCCTCGAGGATTTTCCAGGTGTATTTAATCATGTATCTCTCCCGCCTGCGTTCCAGGGAATACAGGTTTAGGAACCTCAAGCGCTCCAAGTAATTGAGGTGTTTTATCTCCGTTATGCGCGCCGTGAAGGTTCTCTGTACATTTTCTAGGTCAGCAATTTCACCTGCCTTGAAAGGTGCTGTTAGTGTGCAGCAATATTCCAGCCTAGATAGAACAAGTGACCTGAAGAGTGTCATCATGGGCTTGGCATCCCTCGTTTTGAAGGTTCTCATTATCCATCCTGTCGTTTTTCTAGCAGATGCGATTGATACAATGTTATGGTCCATGAAGGTGAGATCCTCCGACATGATCACTCCCAGGTCTTTGACGTTTGTGCTTCGCTCTATTTTGTGGCCAGAATTTGTTTTGTACTCTGATGAAGATTTAATTTCCTCGTGTTTACCATATCTGAGTAATTGAAATTTCTCATCGTTGAACTTCATATTGTTTTCTGCAGCCCACTGAAAGATTTGGTTGATGTCCGCCTGGAGCCTTGCAGTGTCTGCAATGGAAGACACTGTCATGCAGATTCGGGTGTCATCTGCAAAGGAAGACACGGTGCTGTGGCTGACATCCTTGTCTATGTCAGATATGAGGGTGAGGAACAAGATGGGAGCGAGTACTGTGCCTTGTGGAACAGAGCTTTTCACCGTAGCTGCCTCGGACTTTACTCTGTTGACTACTACTCTCTGTGTTCTGTTAGTGAGGAAATTATGGATCCATCGACCGACTTTTCCTGTTATTCGTTTAGCACGCATTTTGTGCGCTATTACGCCATGGTCACACTTGTCGAAGGCTTTTGCAAAGTCTGTATATATTACATCTGCATTCTTTTTGTCTTCTAGTGCATTTAGGACCTTGTCGTAGTGATCCAATAGTTGAGACAGACAGGAGCGACCTGTTCTAAACCCATGTTGCCCTGGGTTGTGTAACTGATGGGTTTCTAGATGGGTGGTGATCTTGCTTCTTAGGACCCTTCCAAAGATTTTTATGATATGGGATGTTAGTGCTATCGGTCTGTAGTTCTTTGCTGTTGCTTTACTGCCCCCCTTTGTGGAGTGGGGCTATGTATGTTGTTTTTAGTGTCTGCACTCTGAACCAGGGAAGTACAGTGTCTACACTCTGAACCAGGGAAGTACAGTGTCTACACTCTGAACCAGGGAAGTACAGTGTCTACACTCTGAACCAGGGAAGTACAGTGTCTACACTCTGAACCAGGGAAGTACAGTGTCTACACTCTGAACCAGGGAAGTACAGTGTCTACACTCTGAACCAGGGAAGTACAGTGTCTACACTCTGAACCAGGGAAGTACAGTGTCTACACTCTGAACCAGGGAAGTACAGTGTCTACACTCTGAATCAGGGAAGTACAGTGTCTGCACTCTGAACCAGGGAAGTACAGTGTCTACACTCTGAACCAGGGAAGTACAGTGTCTACACTCTGAACCAGGGAAGTACAGTGTCTACACTCTGAACCAGGGAAGTACAGTGTCTACACTCTGAACCAGGGAAGTACAGTGTCTACACTCTGAACCAGGGAAGTACAGTGTCTACACTCTGAACCAGGGAAGTACAGTGTCTACACTCTGAACCAGGGAAGTACAGTGTCTGCACTCTGAACCAGGGAAGTACAGTGTCTACACTCTGAACCAGGGAAGTACAGTGTCTACACTCTGAACCAGGGAAGTACAGTGTCTACACTCTGAACCAGGGAAGTACAGTGTCTACACTCTGAACCAGGGAAGTACAGTGTCTACACTCTGAACCAGGGAAGTACAGTGTCTACACTCTGAACCAGGGAAGTACAGTGTCTACACTCTGAACCAGGGAAGTACAGTGTCTACACTCTGAACCAGGGAAGTACAGTGTCTACACTCTGAACCAGGGGTACAGTGACAGGGAAGTACAGTGTCTACACTCTGAACCAGGGAAGTACAGTGTCTACACTCTGAACCAGGGAAGTACAGTGTCTACACTCTGAACCAGGGAAGTACAGTGTCTACACTCTGAACCAGGGAAGTACAGTGTCTACACTCTGAACCAGGGAAGTACAGTGTCTACACTCTGAACCAGGGAAGTACAGTGTCTACACTCTGAACCAGGGAAGTACAGTGTCTACACTCTGAACCAGGGAAGTACAGTGTCTACACTCTGAACCAGGGAAGTACAGTGTCTACACTCTGAACCAGGGAAGTACAGTGTCTACACTCTGAACCAGGGAAGTACAGTGTCTACACTCTGAACCAGGGAAGTACAGTGTCTACACTCTGAACCAGGGAAGTACAGTGTCTACACTCTGAACCAGGGAAGTACAGTGTCTACACTCTGAACCAGGGAAGTACAGTGTCTACACTCTGAACCAGGGAAGTACAGTGTCTACACTCTGAACCAGGGAAGTACAGTGTCTACACTCTGAACCAGGGAAGTACAGTGTCTACACTCTGAACCAGGGAAGTACAGTGTCTACACTCTGAACCAGGGAAGTACAGTGTCTACACTCTGAACCAGGGAAGTACAGTGTCTACACTCTGAACCAGGGAAGTACAGTGTCTACACTCTGAACCAGGGAAGTACAGTGTCTACACTCTGAACCAGGGAAGTACAGTGTCTACACTCTGAACCAGGGAAGTACAGTGTCTACACTCTGAACCAGGGAAGTACAGTGTCTACACTCTGAACCAGGGAAGTACAGTGTCTACACTCTGAACCAGGGAAGTACAGTGTCTACACTCTGAACCAGGGAAGTACAGTGTCTACACTCTGAACCAGGGAAGTACAGTGTCTACACTCTGAACCAGGGAAGTACAGTGTCTACACTCTGAACCAGGGAAGTACAGTGTCTACACTCTGAACCAGGGAAGTACAGTGTCTACACTCTGAACCAGGGAAGTACAGTGTCTACACTCTGAACCAGGGAAGTACAGTGTCTACACTCTGAACCAGGGAAGTACAGTGTCTACACTCTGAACCAGGGAAGTACAGTGTCTACACTCTGAACCAGGGAAGTACAGTGTCTACACTCTGAACCAGGGAAGTACAGTGTCTACACTCTGAACCAGGGAAGTACAGTGTCTACACTCTGAACCAGGGAAGTACAGTGTCTACACTCTGAACCAGGGAAGTACAGTGTCTACACTCTGAACCAGGGAAGTACAGTGTCTACACTCTGAACCAGGGAAGTACAGTGTCTACACTCTGAACCAGGGAAGTACAGTGTCTACACTCTGAACCAGGGAAGTACAGTGTCTACACTCTGAACCAGGGAAGTACAGTGTCTACACTCTGAACCAGGGAAGTACAGTGTCTACACTCTGAACCAGGGAAGTACAGTGTCTACACTCTGAACCAGGGAAGTACAGTGTCTACACTCTGAACCAGGGAAGTACAGTGTCTACACTCTGAACCAGGGAAGTACAGTGTCTACACTCTGAACCAGGGAAGGAAGTACAGTGTCTACACTCTGAACCAGGGAAGTACAGTGTCTACACTCTGAACCAGGGAAGTACAGTGTCTACACTCTGAACCAGGGAAGTACAGTGTCTACACTCTGAACCAGGGAAGTACAGTGTCTACACTCTGAACCAGGGAAGAACAGTGTCTACACTCTGAAGTGTCTACATTCTGAACCAGGGAAGTACAGTGTCTACACTCTGAACCAGGGAAGTACAGTGTCTACACTCTGAACCAGGGAAGTACAGTGTCTACACTCTGAACCAGGGAAGTACAGTGTCTACACTCTGAACCAGGGAAGTACAGTGTCTACACTCTGAACCAGGGAAGTACAGTGTCTACACTCTGAACCAGGGAAGTACAGTGTCTACACTCTGAACCAGGGAAGTACAGTGTCTACACTCTGAACCAGGGAAGTACAGTGTCTACACTCTGAACCAGGGAAGTACAGTGTCTACACTCTGAACCAGGGAAGTACAGTGTCTACACTCTGAACCAGGGAAGTACAGTGTCTACACTCTGAACCAGGGAAGTACAGTGTCTACACTCTGAACCAGGGAAGTACAGTGTCTACACTCTGAACCAGGGAAGTACAGTGTCTACACTCTGAACCAGGGAAGTACAGTGTCTACACTCTGAACCAGGGAAGTACAGTGTCTACACTCTGAACCAGGGAAGTACAGTGTCTACACTCTGAACCAGGGAAGTACAGTGTCTACACTCTGAACCAGGGAAGTACAGTGTCTACACTCTGAACCAGGGAAGTACAGTGTCTACACTCTGAACCAGGGAAGTACAGTGTCTACACTCTGAACCAGGGAAGTACAGTGTCTACACACTCTGAAGTGTCTACACTCTGAACCAGGGAAGTACAGTGTCTACACTCTGAACCAGGGAAGTACAGTGTCTACACACTCTGAACCAGGGAAGTACAGTGTCTACACTCTGAACCAGGGAAGTACAGTGTCTACACTCTGAACCAGGGAAGTACAGTGTCTACACTCTGAACCAGGGAAGTACAGTGTCTACACTCTGAACCAGGGAAGTACAGTGTCTACACTCTGAACCAGGGAAGTACAGTGTCTACACTCTGAACCAGGGAAGTACAGTGTCTACACTCTGAACCAGGGAAGTACAGTGTCTACACTCTGAACCAGGGAAGTACAGTGTCTACACTCTGAACCAGGGAAGTACAGTGTCTACACTCTGAACCAGGGAAGTACAGTGTCTACACTCTGAACCAGGGAAGTACAGTGTCTACACTCTGAACCAGGGAAGTACAGTGTCTACACTCTGAACCAGGGAAGTACAGTGTCTACACTCTGAACCAGGGAAGTACAGTGTCTACACTCTGAACCAGGGAAGTACAGTGTCTACACTCTGAACCAGGGAAGTACAGTGTCTACACTCTGAACCAGGGAAGTACAGTGTCTACACTCTGAACCAGGGAAGTACAGTGTCTACACTCTGAACCAGGGAAGTACAGTGTCTACACTCTGAACCAGGGAAGTACAGTGTCTACACTCTGAACCAGGGAAGTACAGTGTCTACACTCTGAACCAGGGAAGTACAGTGTCTACACTCTGAACCAGGGAAGTACAGTGTCTACACTCTGAACCTACAGTGTCTACACTCTGAACCAGGGAAGTACAGTGTCTACACTCTGAACCAGGGAAGTACAGTGTCTACACTCTGAACCAGGGAAGTACAGTGTCTACACTCTGAACCAGGGAAGTACAGTGTCTACACTCTGAACCAGGGAAGTACAGTGTCTACACTCTGAACCAGGGAAGTACAGTGTCTACACTCTGAACCAGGGAAGTACAGTGTCTACACTCTGAACCAGGGAAGTACAGTGTCTACACTCTGAACCAGGGAAGTACAGTGTCTACACTCTGAACCAGGGAAGTACAGTGTCTACACTCTGAACCAGGGAAGTACAGTGTCTACACTCTGAACCAGGGAAGTACAGTGTCTACACTCTGAACCAGGGAAGTACAGTGTCTACACTCTGAACCAGGGAAGTACAGTGTCTACACTCTGAACCAGGGAAGTACAGTGTCTACACTCTGAACCAGGGAAGTACAGTGTCTACACTCTGAACCAGGGAAGTACAGTGTCTACACTCTGAACCAGGGAAGTACAGTGTCTACACTCTGAACCAGGGAAGTACAGTGTCTACACTCTGTACAGTGTCTACACTCTGAACCAGGGAAGTACAGTGTCTACACTCTGAACCAGGGAAGTACAGTGTCTACACTCTGAACCAGGGAAGTACAGTGTCTACACTCTGAACCAGGGAAGTACAGTGTCTACACTCTGAACCAGGGAAGTAAGTGTCTACACTCTGAGGGAAGTACAGTGTCTACACTCTGAACCAGGGAAGTACAGTGTCTACACTCTGAACCAGGGAAGTACAGTGTCTACACTCTGAACCAGGGAAGTACAGTGTCTACACTCTGAACCAGGGAAGTACAGTGTCTACACTCTGAACCAGGGAAGTACAGTGTCTACACTCTGAACCAGGGAAGTACAGTGTCTACACTCTGAACCAGGGAAGTACAGTGTCTACACTCTGAACCAGGGAAGTACAGTGTCTACACTCTGAACCAGGGAAGTACAGTGTCTACACTCTGAACCAGGGAAGTACAGTGTCTACACTCTGAACCAGGGAAGTACAGTGTCTACACTCTGAACCAGGGAAGTACAGTGTCTACACTCTGAACCAGGGAAGTACAGTGTCTACACTCTGAACCAGGGAAGTACAGTGTCTACACTCTGAACCAGGGAAGTACAGTGTCTACACTCTGAACCAGGGAAGTACAGTGTCTACACTCTGAACCAGGGAAGTACAGTGTCTACACTCTGAACCAGGGAAGTACAGTGTCTACACTCTGAACCAGGGAAGTACAGTGTCTACACTCTGAACCAGGGAAGTACAGTGTCTACACTCTGAACCAGGGAAGTACAGTGTCTACACTCTGAACCAGGGAAGTACAGTGTCTACACTCTGAACCAGGGAAGTACAGTGTCTACACTCTGAACCAGGGAAGTACAGTGTCTACACTCTGAACCAGTGTCTACACTCTGAACCAGGGAAGTACAGTGTCTACACTCTGAACCAGGGAAGTACAGTGTCTACACTCTGAACCAGGGAAGTACAGTGTCTACACTCTGAACCAGGGAAGTACAGTGTCTACACTCTGAACCAGGGAAGTACAGTGTCTACACTCTGAACCAGGGAAGTACAGTGTCTACACTCTGAACCAGGGAAGTACAGTGTCTACACTCTGAACCAGGGAAGTACAGTGTCTACACTCTGAACCAGGGAAGTACAGTGTCTACACTCTGAACCAGGGAAGTACAGTGTCTACACTCTGAACCAGGGAAGTACAGTGTCTACACTCTGAACCAGGGAAGTACAGTGTCTACACTCTGAACCAGGGAAGTACAGTGTCTACACTCTGAACCAGGGAAGTACAGTGTCTACACTCTGAACCAGGGAAGTACAGTGTCTACACTCTGAAGTGTCTACAGGGAAGTACAGTGTCTACACTCTGAAGTGTCTACACTCTGAACCAGGGAAGTACAGTGTCTACACTCTGAAGGAGGGAAGTACAGTGTCTACACTCTGAACCAGGGAAGTACAGTGTCTACACTCTGAACCAGGGAAGTACAGTGTCTACACTCTGAACCAGGGAAGTACAGTGTCTACACTCTGAACCAGGGAAGTACAGTGTCTACACTCTGAACCAGGGAAGTACAGTGTCTACACTCTGAACCAGGGAAGTACAGTGTCTACACTCTGAACCAGGGAAGTACAGTGTCTACACTCTGAACCAGGGAAGTACAGTGTCTACACTCTGAACCAGGGAAGTACAGTGTCTACACTCTGAACCAGGGAAGTACAGTGTCTACACTCTGAACCAGGGAAGTACAGTGTCTACACTCTGAACCAGGGAAGTACAGTGTCTACACTCTGAACCAGGGAAGTACAGTGTCTACACTCTGAACCAGGGAAGTACAGTGTCTACACTCTGAACCAGGGAAGTACAGTGTCTACACTCTGAACCAGGGAAGTACAGTGTCTACACTCTGAACCAGGGAAGTACAGTGTCTACACTCTGAACCAGGGAAGTACAGTGTCTACACTCTGAACCAGGGAAGTACAGTGTCTACACTCTGAACCAGGGAAGTACAGTGTCTACACTCTGAACCAGGGAAGTACAGTGTCTACACTCTGAAGGAGGGGTGTTAATGTTGCAGTTTTATAACTGTAGTGTAAAGGCGCCTCTGGCAAGACAGTGATGGAGTGAATGATGAAAGTTTTTCTTTTTCGGGCCACCCTGCCTTGGTGGGTCACCCTGCCTTGGTGGGTCACCCTGCCTTGGTGGGTCACCCTGCCTTCGTGGGTCACCCTGCCTTGGTGGGTCACCCTGCCCTGGTGGGTCACCCTGCCTTGGTGGGCCACCCTGCCCTGGTGGGTCACCCTGCCTTGGTGGGTCACACTGCCTTGGTGGGTCACACTGCCTTGGTGGGTCACCCTGCCTTGGTGGGTCACCCTGCCTTGGTGGGTCACCCTGCCTTCGTGGGTCACCCTGCCTTGGTGGGTCACCCTGCCCTGGTGGGTCACCCTGCCTTGGTGGGCCACCCTGCCCTGGTGGGTCACCCTGCCTTGGTGGGTCACACTGCCTTGGTGGGTCACCCTGCCTTGGTGGGTCACCCTGCCTTGGTGGGTCACCCTGCCTTGGTGGGTCACCCTGCCTTCGTGGGTCACCCTGCCTTGGTGGGTCACCCTGCCCTGGTGGGTCACCCTGCCTTGGTGGGCCACCCTGCCCTGGTGGGTCACCCTGCCTTGGTGGGTCACACTGCCTTGGTGGGTCACACTGCCTTGGTGGGTCACCCTGCCTTGGTGGGTCACCCTGCCTTGGTGGGCCACCCTGCCCTGGTGGGTCACCCTGCCTTGGTGGGTCACACTGCCTTGGTGGGTCACACTGCCTTGGTGGGTCACCCTGCCCTGGTGGGTCACCCTGCCTTGGTGGGCCACCCTGCCCTGGTGGGTCACCCTGCCTTGGTGGGCCACCCTGCCCTGGTGGGTCACCCTGCCTTGGTGGGCCACCCTGCCCTGGTGGGTCACCCTGCCTTGGTGGGTCACCCTGCCCTGGTGGGTCACCCTGCCTTGGTGGGTCACCCTGCCCTGGTGGGTCACCCTGCCTTGGTGGGTCACCCTGCCCTCGTGGGTCACCCTGCCTTGGTGGGTCACCCTGCCCTGGTGTGTCTCCCTGCCCTGGTGGGTCACCCTGCCTTGGTGGGTCACCCTGCCCTGGTGGGTCACCCTGCCTTGGTGGGTCACCCTGCCTTGGTGAGCCACCCTGCCCTGGTGGGTCACCCTGCCTTGGTGGGTCACCCTGCCCTGGTGGGTCACCCTGCCTTGGTGGGTCACCCTGCTTTGGTGGGTCACCCTGCCTTGGTGGGTCACCCTGCCTTGGTGGGTCACCCTGCCTTGGTGGGTCACCCTGCCTTGGTGGGTCACCCTGCCTTGGTGGGTCACCCTGCCTTGGTGGGTCACCCTGCCTTGGTGGGTCACCCTGCCTTGGTGGGTCACCCTGCCTTGGTGGGTCACCCTGCCTTGGTGGGTCACCCTGCCTTGGTGGGTCACCCTGCCTTGGTGGGTCACCCTGCCTTTGGTGGGTCACCCTGCCTTGGTGGGTCACCCTGCCTTGGTGGGTCACCCTGCCTTGGTGGGTCACCCTGCCTTGGTGGGTCACCCTGCCTTGGTGGGTCACCCTGCCTTGGTGGGTCACCCTGCCTTGGTGGGTCACCCTGCCTTGGTGGGTCACCCTGCCTTGGTGGGTCACCCTGCCTTGGTGGGTCACCCTGCCTTGGTGGGTCACCCTGCCTTGGTGGGTCACCCTGCCTTGGTGGGTCACCCTGCCTTGGTGGGTCACCCTGCCTTGGTGGGTCACCCTGCCTTGGTGGGCCACCCTGCCCTGGTGGGTCACCCTGCCTTGGTGGGTCACCCTGCCTTGGTGGGTCACCCTGCCTTGGTGGGTCACCCTGCCTTGGTGGGTCACCCTGCCTTGGTGGGTCACCCTGCCTTGGTGGGTCACCCTGCCTTGGTTGGTGGGTCACCCTGCCTTGGTGGGACACCCTGCCTTGGTGGGCCACCCTGCCTTGGTGGGTCACCCTGCCTTGGTGGGTCACCCTGCCTTGGTGGGTCACCCTGCCTTGGTGGGTCACCCTGCCTTGGTGGGGCACCCTGCCTGCCCTGGTGGGTCACCCTGCCTTGGTGGGTCACCCTGCCTTGGTGGGTCACCCTGCCTTGGTGGGTCACCCTGCCTTGGTGGGTCACCCTGCCTTGGTGGGTCACTGCCTGTCACCCTTGGTGGGTCACCCTGCCTTGGTGGGTCACCCTGCCTTGGTGGGTCATAATGAATTGAAGTGTTGAGTAACATACACAGTATTACCCTGCCTTGGTGGGCCACCCTGCCTTGGTGGGCCACTCACAATGGTTCAACACAACATTGGTGGGCCAAACACTTGGGTCACCCTGCCTTGGTGGGTCACCCTTCCTTGGTGGGCCACCCTGCCTTGGTGGGCCACCCTGCCTTGGTGGGTCACACTGCCTTGGTGGGTCACACTGCCTTGGTGGGTCACCCTGCCTTGGATCAAGAGCCGTCCGCACCCAGCTCTTCCTACCACCCAGCCAGCATCAATTATCTCAAACTCAGATCTTCAAACGTTCATTAGCAAAAACTTTTGTTTTTAATTTGGTAAGTTTTTCTTGCCAAGAAACTAACTAAAAGTTTAACTTCGACATTTAAATAAGGTAAACAAAAATAAACATAACCTGAGGTGAATCATCTTTCAGAATAAAATTTTAGTATAAAAAATTAATAATTTACATGGAACATAAAGTTTCTACATCAAACACTGAATATTCTACAAAAAAGATATAAAATAAAAAAAAATATATATTTTTTTAATTTTTTAGTAAATGTTTTTTTTTTGTTTCAATAAATCTTGTCAGAAGAGCCATGGAATCTTTAATATTTAATCAGTAAGTTTTCATAGACGCTCCATAATGTTTACAACCTCTAATTAATTTTCTGTGTTATCTTCGACTTGTGTGGTTACTGTGTCACACCTTCTGTTGTTACTGTGTCACACCTTCTGTGGTTATTGTGTCACACCTTCTGTGGTTACTGTGTCACACCTTCTGTGGTTATTGTGTCACACCTTCTGTGGTTACTGTTACCTTCTGTGGTTTTTGTGTCACACCTTCTGTGGTTACTGTGTCACCTTCTGTGGTTACTGTGTCACACCTTCTGTGGTTACTGTGTCACACCTTCTGTGGTTATTGTGTCACACCTTCTGTGGTTACTGTGTCACACCTTCTGTGGTTATTGTGTCACACCTTCTGTGGTTACTGTGTCACACCTTCTGTGGTTACTGTGTCACACCTTCTGTGGTTATTGTGTCACACCTTCTGTGGTTATTGTGTCACACCTTCTGTGGTTACTGTGTCACACCTTCTGTGGTTACTGTGTCACACCTTCTGTGGTTACTGTGTCACACCTTCTGTGGTTACTGTGTCACACCTTCTGTCTGCAACATTTCATTACAGACACCAGCTGAACATTCTAACTAATCCCCAAATTGATCCACCTGGCAGAAGAGATTTATTCAAATTTACAAGATTTAAATCTCCTTAAAGGGGGTTTTCTAATTTTCAGTTAACTTTTATAAAGAATCTTCAAACCTCGAATTGGGAGAAAGCACAAAGATTCCAATTTCAATTAAATTTCATTACCCCCTAAAAGTATTGATCCATACCCAGCATCACTTCTAAACACAGAAGAAGAATGATTTCAGTGTCCTCAAAAGTACTAATCCATCCATCCATTCTCACCCTCTCAGAGACTTCATTACTCATTCATCACTGATTCAACCTCTATTAATACATTTGCTTCAAAATCCTTAATGAACTGATCAATGTTTGTGAAAAATGTCGTCAAAACTGATTTCCATTATTGTGTCTTGTACCATCTATACAAAATATACGGATGATATTGACGGTTAAATTTTTTTTTTATATTTTATTTAAAACTCAGGTACAAAAATATATGGGTACATAATCAATATGTAACAAGATACAGGCAGTGAACAATAATCAACTGTGACTACACAGTACTGAAGAAGCACATATATAATGACAGAACTGGCTGCTGCACTCAAATCAAACACCGCTTGTACGTACTGTGCTTCACATGAAAAGGTGGTCATATAAAAAACGATAGAACCTACCCAGTAAAGCTTACACTCCCCCCCCCCCATGAAAACGTGCCACTTTCACCTTAGATACACAGTGACAAATCTCTTATACTTATACATTTGTAAAAGCATTAAAAACTTCAATGACAAAATATATAAACACAATCCAGCCAGCTAAACGGCTGACACTATAATACAAGGAATGTCTGAACCTGATGGCTCACATCCACCATAGAACACAATCCACCCTACCCTCATATACCTTATGGTAATAATTAATATCGTGCACTGTGGTGGGTTTAATACACTACCGCTGACACTTCAACCCCCCCTCCCACATGCCTAGTAACTGTGTCTGCCGTCACCACTCATAACCACCAACAGTCATTTATGGTAATTAGCGTCTTATAATATATCACCCTAAAAAAACGCTGCACACATAAACCTACCACAATAATAAATAAATTTACACATTATTCCCTCCTGCAGACAGATTATTTACACTGTCGGAGATAATCTATACACCACATCCTACAGAGAATGGACAACATTAGACATCTAAAATAATATGACATGTGTATCACATGACCTGCTATTGCAGAGATTACTTAAACTCCTACCCCCCCCCCCAAGTGAAAAACTGTCCAGTTTCACCTGGCTATACACAAGATCAAAAACTCATTCACTTGAACATATATAATGAAAATGTGAAAAAACATCAGTAACAATATATAAGCAAAAACACCCCAGGCAAGTTCTTACATTACATACAATATCAATACGTTCCACTAGTTAAAAAACAGGTATGAAACCTCATTATTATGACAAGTTACATTGCTCATATATAGGTAGACATGTATAATTACAGGTTAAAATATGCTTATATACTAACATGCTTATGTACATCCTTACAAAACATGAAGGAATCCTTAGATAAATTATAATCATCGGTGTTCACAATAACACCAAGACATTACATTGAATATCACATTGAATATCACCTCAACATCCTTTCCTCACACAATTCCACACACACTCACACAATCGACCTCTGCAACACACACAACCCCCCATCCTGGGCAGGCCAGCCCGTTCATGCCCCTGACCGCTTATAAAGACCATAAATCCCTTAAAAGAAAGTCCCTGTAGCCCTCCGAGAAATCCCTCTCCCACCTCCTACCATATATTTCTCTGTTGCGACACTTTGTTCTATAAAAGGATGCTGCTATGGCCATCCTACGTTCCTCCGCCCCTTTGTCTCTCATTGCCCATGATATATACACAAAATCAACCACTAAGTAAGCCACTGCCCTTTGAACCTTTACCCCAACCCCACCTACATCTAAACTGAGCGCTCTCAAAACCGACAACCCTTTCCCCCCCACATATCGGATTACTTTCCCTAACCATTCCCGCACAATCCCTAGGCTTTCACAAAAATAAGCTACATGAAAAGCTGATTCATCTACCCCACAAACCTGACACTCCCCACCCTCCCTTATTCGCCTATTTCGTAAAACAACCCCAGACGGCAATATTCCGTGAAGAAACCTATACATTACCTCCCTCACGCGTGGCCGGATGCGTAACCCTTTTAATCGACCCCAAATGTCTTCCCATGCGTACATCGGGTACACTCCTTCCGTTGCCACTACCACCCTAGGCCATATCTTCCTCTCCATGGACCCTACCCGCATGTTTCTCGGCTCTCTGACCATCATCAATAGACGCAACAACTCCTCACCATCTCTCAAATCTTGTCCCTTCCACCATCTCCGAAGATCTCCCTGCAGCATCCCCAACCCTCCACTCCCTTCCCCCCGTGCCCTTAGCAACCCATGTTTCATATATACACACTTCAACCTTCTTTCCAAATGAATTAACCCAAGCCCTGGTACATCGAGACATTGTACTCGGCATTGGCTTGGCTGGCAGCGAACTCTACTTGCCAACTGTTTCGATACAATACTTTGTTGCAGTATGCCCATATTCGTTGATGGAGACTCTCATTGGGGTTCTGAGTTCTGCCTTTTAGACACCGTTCCATCATGTCTCCTCTTGTAAGGTCTTTGTAGATATTATGAACCTTGAAGTACACAGGTTCTAGCTGGAACTGGACTTTCATAGTGGAGTGTGATGGTGGTGTGACATTTGCTGTTTTTGCACTTTGGTAAAAACACCAGGAATCAGGACCAGTAGGGCAATGATGATGTGGCTTGTCATCACTGGAGGATCAGTGAAAAAAACTGGCAAGGATACCATTCCTCATTCTTACGATGTCAGTGCCAACATTCGTTCTAAGGTTCTTCTGACAGTAATGTGCCAGCTTTTCGATAATGAAGTCTGTCAGAATGACCTTCTTCACTTCGTACTGTTTCCTCTTCCCGGTTTTCAACTCCTTTTCACTGTAGTGAGACTTGACAAAAGTTGTTAATCTATTTCTGAGTCGTTTAGAGTAATGGTTTATGCGCTCCTCTTTAGCCACTTTACATTTGGATAGGGACCTGCACCATCATTTAGTTCAACAAGTCCTTTGTAAGTACTATTGTCACCATCACACACGACAGTTTTGTATCTCAGTTTCTTTGCTAGTTATCTCTGCCATATCAGTATTGCTGCTTCAACTTCCATCTTTCCAGAACTTCCTGTGAAGTTTTTGTAGCAATTACTTTTATGTTCCTCTTTCAATTGTTCATACTTTTCTTCAGAAATTTTCTTGTTCTTGAAACGAAGATCGAAATACACAAGAAACAAAATTTGCACATTATTTGATAATCAACTACCAATTCCGTCACAGCATCAATTGTGGCACCAATGCCATAATTTGAATGCTGGTCCCTTGTGTGCCAAGTTCCATCATATGTAACATCAATATCAAGAACTCCACTTTGGTCAGGTACACTGACTACTTTGGCGTATTCCTGTGTAACAATTTCCCTTGACTCTGTATGTATCTGGCTGCATGACTCAATAGATTTATTTGTAATCAGTGACATATATTTATTAAATGTCTGCAGAGTCATAAAAGGCAAATTACACACAGTATTTCTACGAATGAAGGATGCATGTCCACCACCTGCAAGCACTTCAGCATATACCATCCTACCAGTTGCAGCATTCAGTGTCAGGTACCAACTGGGTTTTTCCAACACTACACTCTTACACTCAGTACAGTTTGCACTAACAAGTGTCTCTAGGTGATGGTGATCAAATGTAAAAGTGACTTTATTACTAAAACATTCTTGACAAATCATGCACTTCTTAATAGCCTCAAAATTACAACGTTCCGTCAATACCATATGCTTTTCCTCTATAACAGGATTTAATGGCTGCAATAAGGACACTCGCCTTGTAGCACTTGATATATCATGTACACTATCACTTTCAACAAATATTTCACCATCTTCAGCTGTAGATGTGCTGGGGTTAGCTGAGCTGGTGACAGCTGAGACGGGGTCAGCTGAGCTGTGGTCAGCTGAGATGGTGACAGCTGAGCTGGGGACAGTGGTGGCCACATCTGGGGTGGCCATGTCTAGGGTGGCCGCAGGAAATATGGTCATTTGTGGTGAGGTTGTCACATATGTAACCACAGGTGTGGTCAAGATAGATGTATATATGGGTGAAGGCGTGGTCACTGTGGCCACAGATGAGTCACCTAGTTAACGCTTCATTCCTCTAGGTCTGCCACGGCCACGTGGGGTGGCCACATCTGGGATGGCCACGGTGCTGCTGCCGGCATCTGGGGTGGTCACGGTGATGCTGCCAGCATCTGGGGTGGTCACGGTGATGCTGCCAGCATCTGGGGTGGTCACGGTGATGCTGCCAGCATCTGGGTTGGTCACAGTGATGCTGCCAGCATCTGGGGTGGCCACGGTGATGCTGCCAGCATCTGGGGTGGCCACGGTGATGCTGCCAGCATCTGGGTTGGTCACAGTGATGCTGCCAGCATCTGGGGTGGCCACGGTGATGCTGCCAGCATCAGGGGTGGCCACGGTGAAGCTGCCAGCATCTGGGGTGGCCACGGTGATGCTTCCAGCATCTAGGGTGGCCACGGTGATGCTTCCAGCATCTAGGGTGGCCACGGTGATGCTGCCAGCATCTGGGGTGGCCACGGTGATGCTGCCAGCATCTGGGGTGGCGACAGTGATGCTGCCAGCATCTGGGGTGGCGACAGTGATGCTGCCAGCATCTGGGGTGGCCACGGTGATGCTGCCAGCATCTGGGGTGGCGACAGTGATGCTGCCAGCATCTGGGGTGGCGACAGTGATGCTGCCAGCATCTGGGGTGGCGACGGTGATGCTGCCAGCATCTGGGGTGGCGACGGTGATGCTGCCAGCATCTGGGGTGGCGACGGTGATGCTGCCAGCATCTGGGGTGGCGACAGTGATGCTGCCAGCATCTGAGGTGGCCATGGAGGTGTTGACTACACTGGTCATCTTTCGCTTTACTTGTTCAACAAGTGACTGGGTTTCAGAAACATCAATTATTCCCCAGCAGTAACAATGTGTTGTGGTGATGGCAGCCAGGAGTCATCTGCTCTATCTGCCGCTGCCTTCATTTATTTAGCTTTTTTCATCATTTCTAATCGCTTCCGGCTGATCGTATGCGAATACTGTCTCTTCGGGCGAGGCATTGTATATGAAATTTGCACAATATGTGGCAAAATTGCGGGCCATTAGGGTCTGCTGTGGTCACTCAGAGCGGCACAACTCCACTTCCTGTCGACTGTTAGTCAGCACTGAGACTCTTGTGGGTGAAGCAGCTCTACCAACAGCCACTGACAGAGTTTTCCAATTTGTATTTTGTAGTATTTGACACTAAAATATGAACAAAAAATGACGAAAAATGTCTAAAAATTACAACAAATGTTATGGTATACGTCACAACAATTACGCTTTTACCTCATTTATTAAAATTACGGTAACTTTTTTAGAGAATTATCGTACAGAGACGAGACATAACACCAAAATATTACCAGATTCATCACCTCTTTCTCGCTAACATTAACTCATTTTTCAATTCTTTTCGTATTTTTCGTATAATTCACAAATGCACTTATACAACTAAATAATTAATCAAGCTAATAATTAACATAGGAAAAATATTAAATATAAATATATGTTCCAAATTTTCACTAGTGGCCAGTTCTTGGTGGACGAACTGTGATAGAGATCTCTCATGTCTCAGGTAGTCGACGTTCGAGTCTGTCCAGGAGGATGTTATTACAGAGCGCAGATTATCTGCGTGTCCTCCTCTGTAATAACATCTACCTTCGTATACTGATATTAATACACTTGTGTAGTAATATCATATATGGACAGTGCTTCAAGGCTGGCTGACACTGCTGACCTCAGGGAAGTGGTGAAGGGTGAATACCTGGATCCACGGACCTGGGGTGGGACTTGCTGACCTCAGGGAAGTGGTGAAGGGTGAATACCTGGATCCACGGACCTGGGGTGGGACTTGCTGACCTCTGGATCCGCGGACCTGGGGTGGGACTTGCTGACCTCAGGGAAGTGGTGAAGGGTGAATACCTGGATCCACGGACCTGGGGTGGGACTTGCTGACCTCAGGGAAGTGGTGAAGGGTGAATACCTGGATCCACGGACCTGGGGTGGGACTTGCTGACCTCAGGGAAGTGGTGAAGGGTGAATACCTGGATCCACGGACCTGGGGTGGGACTTGCTGACCTCAGGGAAGTGGTGAAGGGTGAATACCTGGATCCACGGACCTGGGGTGGGACTTGCTGACCTCAGGGAAGTGGTGAAGGGTGAATACCTGGAACCACGGACCTGGGGTGGGACTTGCTGACCTCAGGGAAGTGGTGAAGGGTGAATACCTGGAACCACGGACCTGGGGTGGGACTTGCTGACCTCAGGGAAGTGGTGAAGGGTGAATACCTGGATCCACGGACCTGGGGTGGGACTGCTGACCATGGACCTGGGGTGGGACTAGGTGAGGCATCACCAGACTTCAAGGGAAGACATCCGGGGGCCCACGGATGAATTCCCGGGGAAGACTTAGATGCAAAAGTTGGGATAGGAAGTGTAGGATAGGAAGTATAGGATAGGAAGCGTAGGATGGGAAGTGAGGAAGGGAGAATGTCTGAGGGGACACAGATGGACTCCTGGACACATGAACCTGGGGAAGACTTAGTGTAGGATGGGAAGTGTCGGATAGGATAGGAAGCGTAGGATGGGAAGTGAGGAAGGGAGAATGTCTGACGGGACACAGATGGACTCCTGGACACATGAACCTGGGGAAGACTTAGTGTAGGATGGAAAGTGTAGGATAGGGAGTTTAGGATAGGAAGCGTAGGATGGGAAGTGAGGAAGGGAGAATGTCTGAGGGGACACGGATAGACTCCTGGACACATGAACCTGGGGAAGACTTAGTGTAGGATGGGAAGTGTAGGATAGGGAGTTCAGGATAGGAAGCGTAGGATGGGAAGTGAGGAAGGGAGAATGTCTGAGGGGACACAGATGGACTCCTGGACACATGAACCTGGGGAAGACTTAGTGTAGGATGGGAAGTGTAGGATAGGATAGGAAGCGTAGGATGGGAAGTGAGGAAGGGAGAATGTCTGAGGGGATACGGATAGACTCCTGGACACATGAACCTGGGGAAGACTTAGTGTAGGATGGGAAGTGTAGGATAGGAAGCGTAGGATGGGAAGTGAGGAAGGGAGAATGTCTGAGGGGACACAGATGGACTCCTGGACACATGAACCTGGGGAAGACTTAGTGTAGGATGGGAAGTGTAGGATAGGAAGTATAGGATAGGAAGCGTAGGATGGGAAGTGAGGAAGGGAGAATGTCTGAGGGGACACAGATGGACTCCTGGACACATGAACCTGGGGAAGACTTAGTGTAGGATGGGAAGTGTAGGATAGGAAGTATAGGATAGGAAGCGTAGGATGGGAAGTGAGGAAGGGAGAATGTCTGAGGGGACACAGATAGACTCCTGGACACATGAACCTGGGGAAGACTTAGTGTAGGATGGGAAGTGTAGGATAGGATAGGAAGCGTAGGATGGGAAGTGAGGAAGGGAGAATGTCTGAGGGGACACAGATGGACTCCTGGACACATGAACCTGGGGAAGACTTAGTGTAGGATGGGAAGTGTAGGATAGGAAGTATAGGATAGGAAGCGTAGGATGGGAAGTGAGGAAGGGAGAATGTCTGAGGGGACACAGATAGACTCCTGGACACATGAACCTGGGGAAGACTTAGTGTAGGATGGGAAGTGTAGGATAGGATAGGAAGCGTAGGATGGGAAGTGAGGAAGGGAGAATGTCTGAGGGGACACAGATGGACTCCTGGACACATGAACCTGGGGAAGACTTAGTGTAGGATGGGAAGTGTAGGATAGGGAGTTCAGGATAGGAAGCGTAGGATGGGAAGTGAGGAAGGGAGAATGTCTGAGGGGACACGGATAGACTCCTGGACACATGAACCTGGGGAAGACTTAGTGTAGGACGGGAAGTGTAGGATAAGGAGTTCAGGATAGGAAGCGTAGGATGGGAAGTGAGGAAGGGAGAATGTCTGAGGGGACACGGATAGACTCCTGGACACATGAACCTGGGGAAGATTTAGTGTAGGATAGGAAGTATAGGATAGGAAGCGTAGGATGGGAAGTGAGGAAGGGAGAATGTCTGAGGGGACACAGATAGACTCCTGGACACATGAACCTGGGGAAGACTTAGTGTAGGATGGGAAGTGTAGGATAGGGAGTTCAGGATAGGAAGCGTAGGATGGGAAGTGAGGAAGGGAGAATGGACTCCTGGACACATGAACCTGGGGAAGACTTAGTGTAGGATGGGAAGTGTAGGATAGGGAGTTCAGGATAGGAAGCGTAGGATGGGAAGTGAGGAAGGGAGAATGGACTCCTGGACACATGAACCTGGGGAACACTTAAATGCAAGATTACTGAGTGTAGGATAGGAAGTGAGGAAGGGAGAATATCTGTGGGGACACATGAACCTGGGGAAACCATCAAAAACTCGGTAAATGAACCTTAAAGACGAACTACTTGCCTCCAAGTAGCAAGATCTGGTAACTCAGAGATAACACTGAGGCTGACAGTGGTAATAATATGCTCAGTGGATCAATCCCGGCAGGTTTCCTGACACTTGTTGCTCCTGTTCACCTAGTAGTAAGTATTTATTGTTATCACTTGTTCACCTAGTAGTAAGTATTGTTATAACTTGTTCACCTAGTAGTAAGTAGTTATCATCACTTGTTTACCAGGTAGTTAGTAGTTATTATCACTTGTTCACCTAGTGTTAAGTAGTTATTGTTATCACTTGTAACAGTAACACAGTAACACAGTAACACAGTAACACAGAAGAACGAGTATAGTAACAGAGAAGGCCAGTATAGTAACAGAGAAGGCCAGTATAGTAACAGAGAAGGCCAGTATAGTAACAGAGAAGGCCAGTATAGTAACAGAGAAGACCAGTATAGTAACAGAGAAGACCAGTATAGTAACAGAGAAGGCCAGTATAGTAACAGAGAAGACCAGTATAGTAACAGAGAAGACCAGTATAGTAACAGAGAAGGCCAGTATAGTAACAGAGAAGACCAGTATAGTAACAGAGAAGACCAGTATAGTAACAGAGAAGACCAGTATAGTAACAGAGAAGACCAGTATAGTAACAGAGAAGAGCAGTATAGTAACAGAGAAGATAGTAACCAGTATAGTAACAGAGAAGGCCAGTATAGTAACAGAGAAGACCAGTATAGTAACAGAGTAACAAGAACCAGTATAGTAACAGAGAAGGCCAGTATAGTAACAGTAACAATAGAAGACCAGTATAGTAACAGAGAAGACCAGTATAGTAACAGAGAAGACCAGTATAGTAACAGAGAAGACCAGTATAGTAACAGAGAAGATCAGTATAATAACAGAGATCAGTATAGTAACAGAGAAGACCAGTATAGTAACAGAGAAGACCAGTATAGTAACAGAGAAGACCAGTATAGTAACAGAGAAGACCAGTACAGTAACAGAGAAGACCAGTATAGTAACAGAGAAGACCAGTATAGTAACAGAGAAGACCAGTATAGTACAGTACAGTAACAGAGAAGACCAGTATAGTAACAGAGAAGACCAGCATAGTAACAGAGAAGACCAGTATAGTAACAGAGAAGACCAGTATAGTAACAGAGAAGACCAGTACAGTAACACAGAAGGCCAGTATAGTAACAGAGAAGATCAGTATAGTAACAGAGAAGACCAGTATAGTAACAGAGAAGACCAGTACAGTAACAGAGAAGACCAGCATAGTAACAGAGAAGACCAGTACAGTAACAGAGAAGACCAGTATAGTAACAGAGAAGACCAGTACAGTAACAGAGAAGACCAATATAGTAACAGAGAAGACCAGTACAGTAACAGAGAAGAAGACCAGTTTAGTAACAGAGAAGACCAGTATAGTAACAGAGAAGACCAGTATAGTAACAGAGAAGACCAGTATAGTAACAGAGACCAGTATAGTAACAGAGAAGATCAGTATAGTAACAGAGAAGACCAGTATAGTAACAGAGAAGACAGAGAAGATCAGTATAGTAACAGAGAAGACCAGTATAGTAACAGAGAAGACCAGTATAGTAACAGAGAAGACCAGTATAGTAACAGAGAAGATCAGTATAGTAACAGAGAAGGCCAGTATAGTAACAGAGAAGAACCGTATAGTAAAAGAGAAGACCAGTATAGTAACAGAGAAGACCAGTATAGTAACAGAGAAGACCAGTATAGTAACAGAGAAGACCAGTAGAGTAACAGAGAAGACCAGTATAGTAACAGAGAAGACCAGTTTAGTAACAGAGAAGACCAGTATAGTAACAGAGAAGACCAGTATAGTAACAGAGAAGACCAGTATAGTAACAGAGAAGACCAGTATAGTAACAGAGAAGACCAGTATAGTAACAGAGAAGACCAGTATAGTAACAGAGAAGACCAGTATAGTAACAGAGAAGACCAGTATAGTAACAGAGAAGACCAGTACAGTAACAGAGAAGACCAGTACAGTAACAGAGAAGACCAGTACAGTAACAAGGAAGATCAGTATAGTAACAGAGAAGACCAGTACAGTAACAGAGAAGACCAGTACAGTAACAGAGAAGACCAGCATAGTAACAGAGAAGATCAGTACAGTAACAGAGAAGATCAGTATAGTAACAGAGAAGATCAGTATAGTAACAGAGAAGACCAGCATAGTAACAGAGAAGACCAGTACAGTAACAGAGAAGATCAGTACAGTAACAGAGAAGATCAGTATAGTAACAGAGAAGATCAGTATAGTAACAGAGAAGATCAGTATAGTAACAGAGAAGATCAGTATAGTAACAGAGAAGACCAGTATAGTAACAGAGAAGACCAGTATAGTAACAGAGAAGACCAGCATAGTAACAGAGAAGATCAGTACAGTAACAGAGAAGACCAGTATAGTAACAGAGAAGACCAGTACAGTAACACAGAAGGCCATTATAGTAACAGAGAAGATCAGTATAGTAACAGAGAAGATCAGTATAGTAACAGAGAAGACCAGTATAGTAACAGAGAAGACCAGTACAGTAACAGAGAAGACCAGTACAGTAACACAGAAGGCCAGTATAGTAACAGAGAAGATCAGTATAGTAACAGAGAAGATCAGTATAGTAACAGAGAAGACCAGTATAGTAACAGAGAAGACCAGTACAGTAACAGAGAAGACCAGCATAGTAACAGAGAAGACCAGTACAGTAACAGAGAAGATCAGTATAGTAACAGAGAAGACCAGTATAGTAACAGAGAAGACCAGTACAGTAACAGAGAAGATCAGTATAGTAACAGAGAAGACCAGCACAGTAACAGAGAAGATCAGTACAGTAACAGAGAAGATCAGTATAGTAACAGAGAAGATCAGTATAGTAACAGAGAAGATCAGTATAGTAACAGAGAAGACCAGCATAGTAACAGAGAAGACCAGTACAGTAACAGAGAAGATCAGTATAGTAACAGAGAAGACCAGTATAGTAACAGAGAAGACCAGCATAGTAACAGAGAAGACCAGTATAGTAACAGAGAAGACCAGCATAGTAACAGAGAAGACCAGTACAGTAACAGAGAAGACCAGTACAGTAACAGAGAAGACCAATATAGTAACAGAGAAGACCAGTACAGTAACAGAGAAGACCAATATAGTAACAGAGAAGACCAGTACAGAACAGCAACACTTGTTCATCTAGTGTTAAGTAGTTATTGTTATCACTTGTTAACCTAGTAGTGAGTAGTTATTATCACGTGTTCACCTAGTAGTGAGTAGTTATTGTTAACACTTGTTCACCTAGTAGTAAGTAATTATCACTTGTTCACCTAGTAGTAAGTAATTATCACTTGTTCACCTAGTAGTAAGTTATTGTTAACACTTGTTCACCTAGTAGTAAGTAGTTATTATCACTTGTTCACCTACTAGTAAGTAGTTATTGTTATCACTTGTTCATCTAGTAGTTAATAGTTATTGTTATCACTTGATCAGATGGATGGATCCCGTCAACAATGTCTGTCAGCTGGTCTGTAATAATTGTATCATGTACTTGTAGTAATGTCAGATTATTATTATTATAATTATTATTGTTTTTTATTTTTTTATTAACACATCGTCCGTTTCCCACCAAGGCAGGGTGACCCACCAAGGCAGGGTGACCCACCAAGGCAGGGTGACCCACCAAGGCAGGGTGACCCACCAAGGCAGGGTGACCCACCAAGGCAGGGTGACCCACCAAGGCAGGGTGACCCACCAAGGCAGGGTGACCCACCAAGGCAGGGTGACCCACCAAGGCAGGGTGACCCACCAAGGCAGGGTGACCCACCAAGGCAGGGTGACCCACCAAGGCAGGGTGACCCACCAAGGCAGGGTGACCCACCAAGGCAGGGTGACCCACCAAGGCAGGGTGACCCACCAAGGCAGGGTGACCCACCAAGGCAGGGTGACCCACCAAGGCAGGGTGACCCACCAAGGCAGGGTGACCCACCAAGGCAGGGTGACCCACCAAGGCAGGGTGGCCCGAGAGAGAAAAACTTTCATCAATCACTCCATCACTGTCTTGCCAGAGGCGCACTCACACCACAGTTATGAAATTGCAACATTAACACCCCTCCTTCAGAGTGTTGGCTCTGTACTTTACATCTCCAGGACTCAAGTCCGGTCTGCCGGTTTTCCTGAATTCCTCCATAAATATTACCTTGCTCACACTCAAACAACACGTCAAGTTCTAAAAACAATTGGTCTCCATTCGCTCTTATCTAACATACATGTATGCTTGCTAGAAGTCCAAGCATCTCCCTCACAAAACCTTTATCCCCTGCCTCCAACTCCTCCTAGGCCGACCCCGACCCCGCCATCCCTCCACTATAGATTTATACTCTCTCGTAGCCATTCTATTTCGTTCCATCCTCTCTACATGTATAATTGTTATGGTAATCCCGCACCTCCTCCTAATTTCCATACTATGGATTCTCTACATTGATCTCAGACATGACGTCTCCACTGTCTCCAGTCTTCTTGCTGCAACATTCACCACTCATGCTTCACACTGTCTCCAGTCTTCTTGCTGCAACATTCACCACTCAGGCTTCACACTGTCTCCAGTCTTCTTGCTGCAACATTCACCACTCAGGCTTCACACTGTCTCCAGTCTTCTTGCTGCAACATTCACCACTCATGCTTCACACTGTCTCTAGTCTTCTTGCTGCAACATTCACCACTCATGCTTCACTTTGTCTCCAGTCTCCTTGCTGCAACATTCACCACTCATGCTTCACACTGTCTCCAGTCTTCTTGCTGCAACATTCACCACTCATGCTTCACACTGTCTCACACTGTCTCCAGTCTTCTTGCTGCAACATTCACCACTCAGGCTTCACACTGTCTCCAGTCTTCTTGCTGCAACATTCACCACTCATGCTTCACACTGTCTCCAGTCTTCTTGCTGCAACATTCACCACTCATGCTTCACACTGTCTCCAGTCTTCTTGCTGCAACATTCACCACTCATGCTTCACACTGTCTCTAGTCTTCTTGCTGCAACATTCACCACTCATGCTTCACACTGTCTCTAGTCTTCTTGCTGCAACATTCACCACTCAGGCTTCACACTGTCTCTAGTCTTCTTGCTGCAACATTCACCACTCATGCTTCATTGTTCTAGTCTTCTTGCTACAACATTCACCACTCATGCTTCACACAGTCTTCTTGCTACAACATTCACCACTCAGGCTTCACACTGTCTCCAGTCTTCTTGCTGCAACATTCACCACTCAGGCTTCACACTGTCTCCAGTCTTCTTGCTACAACATTCACCACTCAGGCTTCACACTGTCTCCAGTCTTCTTGCTACAACATTCACCACTCAGGCTTCACACTGTCTCTAGTCTTCTTGCTGCAACATTCACCACTCATGCTTCACACTGTCTCTAGTCTTCTTGCTACAACATTCACCACTCATGCTTCACACTGTCTCTAGTCTTCTTGCTGCAACATTCACCACTCATGCTTCACACTGTCTCTAGTCTTCTTGCTACAACATTCACCACTCAGGCTTCACACTGTCTCTAGTCTTCTTGCTGCAACATTCACCACTCATGCTTCACACTGTCTCTAGTCTTCTTGCTGCAACATTCACCACTCATGCTTCACACTGTCTCTAGTCTTCTTGCTGCAACATTCACCACTCATGCTTCACATTGTCTCTAGTCTTCTTGCTACAACATTCACCACTCAGGCTTCACACTGTCTCCAGTCTTCTTGCTGCAACATTCACCACTCATGCTTCACACTGTCTCTAGTCTTCTTGCTGCAACATTCACCACTCAGGCTTCACACTGTCTCCAGTCTTCTTGCTGCAACATTCACCACTCAGGCTTCACACTGTCTCCAGTCTTCTTGCTGCAACATTCACCACTCATGCTTCACACTGTCTCCAGTCTTCTTGCTGCAACATTCACCACTCAGGCTTCACACTGTCTCTAGTCTTCTTGCTGCAACATTCACCACTCAGGCTTCACACTGTCTCCAGTCTTCTTGCTGCAACATTCACCACTCAGGCTTCACACTGTCTCCAGTCTTCTTGCTGCAACATTCACCACTCAGGCTTCACACTGTCTCCAGTCTTCTTGCTGCAACATTCACCACTCAGGCTTCACACTGTCTCCAGTCTTCTTGCTGCAACATTCACCACTCAGGCTTCACACTGTCTCCAGTCTTCTTGCTGCAACATTCACCACTCAGGCTTCACACTGTCTCCAGTCTTCTTGCTGCAACATTCACCACTCAGGCTTCACACTGTCTCCAGTCTTCTTGCTGCAACATTCACCACTCAGGCTTCACACTGTCTCCAGTCTTCTTGCTGCAACATTCACCGCTCAGGCTTCACACCCGTATAAGAGCATCGGTATAACTATACTCTCATACATTCCCATCTTTGCTTCCATGGATAATGTTGTTAGTCTCCACAGACTCCTCAATGCACCACTCACATTTTTCCCTCGTTAATTCTTCGATTGAATGACAAAAATACAATAAAAATGTAAGTTAGAAGTATTCCAGGAAGACTTGACCTGGTGACTCAACAAACTTTACCTCCCGATGATCCAACTTGGGCCACCAAGCTTCCTACCTTCTTTTATATTGTTTTGTTTTTTCTTGGTAGAGAGGGTTGTTATATTATGCTTTGCTATATTAAAAAGATATTAACATAACATGGAGATAAATGCTATACATTACCGACACGATGGAAAAGTAGACACACATGCAATATAATAATAATAATCTATACACGATTAGAGTCACAAGTGACATGGTCCTTAGACAAATAGATAAATTAAAACCTAACAAATTCGAAGGCTCTGATCAACTGTACGCAAGGGTTCTAAAGGAATGTAAAGAGGAGCTTAGCAAACCTTTGGCTAATCTTTTCAACATATCATTACAGACTAGCATGGTGCCAGATAAGTGGAAAATGGCAAATGTGATACCTATTTTCAAAGCAGGTGACAGGTCCTTGGCTTCGAACTATGGACCAATAAGCCTAACCTCCGTTGTGGGAAAATTTATGGAATCAATAATTGCCAAAGCAGTTCGTAGCCATCTTGAAAAGCATAAATTAATCAACGAATCTCATCTTGGTTTTACAAAGGGGCGTTCCTGCCTTACGAATTTATTAACTTTTTTCACTAGGGTATTTGAGGAGGTACATCATGGTAATGAATATGATATTGTGTATGTGGACTTCAGTAAGGCTTTTGACAGGGCCCCACATCAGAGACTTTTGAGGTAAAATTAAGGCACGTGGAATAGGAGGAGAATTTTTTCTTCCTGGATAGAGGCATGGTTGGCAAATAGGCAGCAGAGAGTTTACATAAATGGGGAGAAATCACAGTGGGGAAGCGTCACGAGCGGTGTTCCACAGGGGTCAGTGTTGGGCCCCCTGTTGTTCACAATCTACATAAATGACATTGATGAGGGCATAAAGAGCGACATAAGCAAGTTTGCCGATGACACCAAAATAGGCCGTCGAATTCATTCTGACGAAGACATTAGAAGATTTGAATAGACTGATGCAGTGATCGGAGAAGTGGCAGAGGCAGTTTAATATAGACAAATGCAAAGTTCTAAATGTTGGACAGGAAAATAATCATGCCATATACAAAATAAATAATGTAGATCTTAATATTACGGATAGTAAAAAAGATTTAGGAATTCTGGTTAGCAGTAATCTGAAACCAAGACAACAGTGCATAAGTGTTCGCAAAAAAGCTAATCGAATCCTTGGCTTCCTATCAAGAAGTATAAATAATAGAAGTCCTCAGGTTGTTCTTCAGCTCTATATATCCTTGGTTAGGCCTCATTTACACTATGCTGCACAGTTCTGGCCACCGTATTACAGAATGGATATAAATGCTCTGGAAAACATACAAAGGAGGATGACAAAGTTGATCCCATGTATCAGAAATCTTCCCTATGAGGACAGACTGAGGGCCCTGAATCTGCACTCTCTAGAAAGGCGTAGAATTAGGGGGGATATGATTGAGGTGTATAAATGGAAGACAGGAATAAATAGAGGGGATGCAATAACGTGCTGAAAATGTCTAGCCTAGACAGGACTCGTAGCAATGGTTTTAAGTTGGAAAAATTCAGATTCAGGAAGGATATAGGATAGCACTGGTTTGGTAATAGAGTTGTGGATGAGTGGAACAAACTCCCGAGTACAGTTATAGAGGCTAAAACGTTGTGTAGTTTTAAAAATAGGTTAGATAAATACTTGAGTGGGTGTGGGTGAGTGTGAGTTGGACCTGATTAGCTTGTGCTACTAGGTCAGTTGCCGTGTTCCTTCGTTAAGTGAGTGTGACCTGACCTGACTAGGTTGGGGCATTGGCTTAAGCCGGTAGGAGACTTGGACCTGCCTCGCATGGGCCAGAAGGCCTGCTGCAGTGTTCCTTATGTTCTTATAACGCGATTCTTTATAGACAACGTTCCTCCCACAAGTCACACACAGATCTACCTAAGCAGGTACGTGAGTATATATAGGCAGCATAATGATGTGAAGAGTCAGGTGGAGATTGTTGAAGTTGATTGCTCAGAAAAGGTTGGAGTTGAGAAAGACCTACCCAGCATGGGCCAGTAAGTTTGTTGCTGTTTAGGACAACGCTGGAGAAGTTCCTGGCAAGAGGTTCAGCTATGTTGCAGAACTTACGTTTTAAAGTCTAGCGAAAACCGACCAACCAGCAGGATCTTCATTTCTACTCTCACCACAACATCGAACAAGTATTCTCATCACTTCATTATAGACTGCAGACGCTGTGCATATAACATCTTCAGCTCATACACAAATAACCTGCACATAGCAGAGAGAAAAGCTTATGAAGAGAGTGAGTGAGCCAGTATATATAGGTGAGGAGGACAGTGACGGGAGAGAGTGAGTCAGTATATACAGGCGAGGAGGACAGTGACGGGAGAAAGAGAGGTGGGAAGAGAAGTAGTGGAAGTGGTAATGATGGTGGTGGAAGAAGTGGGAGTAATTTGTGCCACAAGAGACAGAAAAGGGAGTGAAGAGAGGCAGTAGTAGTAGTAATAGTAGCAGAATAGACAGAAATAATAGTAAAGGAGTGGTAGTCGTAGCAGTGATAGCAGTAGTAGTAGAAGTGAAAAGAAAAAGGAGCACTACAGGAGAGATAAGGACCCACAAGGAGCACTTCAGGAGAGATAAGGACCCACAAAAAGCGCTGCAACTCGCCCCTTCCTTTCATGGAGCAACTTAAATATTACACTCAGCAATCATATTTCCTGGTGCGGACCGGATGAAGAAGTAAAGGTCTGTAATAAGGTAGATCATCTCATGGATGTCAAGGGTAAGGAAAGAATGTATCATGTCAATATTTTGAAACTGTACCACCGGAGAGAAGTTAACCTTCGTTTAAACTCCTTTGATGAAGACGCTGTCTTACAGCTTAGTTAACAGTAATGATTCTTGTGAATATAAAGTTTGTATTATAGATGACGAGTCTCACACAGAATCGGTGCAGCTGCTTCATATCTTAACGGATCATCCTCCAACATCAACATCAACAGTGAACTATCTAGTAAACAAGAGTCTCAAGTAAGTGCCAGAGTAAATACTTTATCAGACGTATTCACAGGGATCCCAGGACTTGGAAATATAAACACATATGCAGTATAATGTGATCCTTTATTGACAACGTTTCGCCCACACAGTGGGCTTTTTCAGATCACAACCAGATCTACCTGGGTGGAAGGTAGATCATCAGATGCAGCATTCTCCACCTGACCCAGCATTCTCAACCTGACTATAAATACTCTCGTACCTTCCACCCAGGTAGGGTGGAAGGTACGAGAGTAGATCTGTTTGTGACTTGATAAAGCCCACTGTGTGGGCGAAACATTGTTAATAAAGGATCACATTATACTGCAAATGTGTTTATATTTCCATTGTGTCGGTATTTTATACCATTTATTTCGATCCCAGGACTTACCACTACCGTTGTACACAAGATTGTCAGCTCATGAACCAGTAGGACGGAAAATCTATCCTGTTGCCATTCGCTTACGGAAAACATTTGATAACGAAGTTGACAAACTCTAACAGTTAAATATCATAGAACCTTCTAAATCAGCTTTCTGTTCAGCAGTTGTCGTGGTTAAAAAAACAGACGATTCTTACCGACTGGCTCATGATTTTCGTTATTAAATGTTATCTCTAAATGGGACGTTGAGCCCATCCCAGTAATCGATCATGACTTGTATAAATTCCATGACTGTAAATTCTTCTCTGAATTAGACATTTCACAAGCGTACCATCAAGTGTCATTACACCCAGACTCTAAACCATACACGGCTTTCCCTACTCAGAGGAATAATGCAATATCGCACAATGCCTTACGGCTTGGTCACCGCGTGTGCCACGTATATCCGGCTTATGAGAATAGTTCTTTCTGACCTCAAGAATGTTTCAGTGTATTTCGATAATATTTACATCATGACTCGTGTCTGGGAGGATCATCTTGCTACACTGTCGCTTGTTTTAAAAGGACTAATAGCTCATGGCCTTACAATTAAACCACGTAAGTGTTTTCTTAGATATTTGAAGGTACAATCCCTTGGGTTTATTATTTCTGACAATTTATCACATCTTACTAACAATACGAAAGCAGTTCTAGAAAGCTCCTTCCCCACTACAAATAAATTGCTAAGAAGTTTCCTTGGGTCAGTAAATTTCTATAGAATTTTTGTAAATAATTTAAAAGGTCTGACTTCCATTCTCACAGACTATTTAAAAAAGAATGTAAAAGAACCTCTTGTGTGTTCAGAAGAGGCTGATGAAAGCTTCGAACAAATTAAAAGAATATTTTCCAACTCTCCTGTTCTAAAACAACCTGATATTCAGGACTCGGGGCTGTTTTACTACAGTATTATGATGAGATTCACTTCCTTATATCTTCCACCAGTAAGAAGCTTCTGCCGAGGGAAGGAAGATACTTCACTGTGGAGAAGGAATGTTATACATTGGTATGGGTTATAAGTAGGTTCAAATACTGCTTATACGGAAAACCCTTTGTGTTTGAAACAGATCACAAGCCACTGATGTACCTGAGAAACTTCAAAGGTCCCAATAGCTGACTTTTATGATGGGCTTTGGCTATTCAGTCCTATAAGTTTAAAGTTGTATATATATCTGGTTGAGAAAAACCACTATTCAGATTAGCTGAGCCGAGGGTATACATAGTACTTTTCCCTCTGTAAATTAACTTATTGCCTCCGATCATAAGTTTTGGAAAGGGGATATTGTGAGGGGAAAAGCCCTTAAAAAGTGGGTGTTAGGGTTGTTCAGATACCCAGGAACCATTAGCGTGTTACCGCCCGCACTACCATCTAGCGGGCAGAGGCTAAACTTCAGTTCCTCAGGTCTGATTTGCTTTAATTCGCACTCCTGGTAGTATTAACCTTACCTGATGTGGTTTGAACTTTGCGAATCGCTTCACCTTCACTCTTCTCCTGATCAGGTAGGTTGATCTACCAGGAATATTTCTGTTCATTGTTACCAGTAATGACATTGAAGTGGAACACCACACTTTGTCTTTCTTCAATGTTAAACTTATTGAACACTTATATAACCAGTGTTATTTTCTTGATTATCAGCTCTGCTGCTGGCCTGGTTAACCAGGGTAGACACTAGTTAACTGGAGCAAGATCGCTGTCTAAAGGACGTAGTGGAACATTACGACTCCTCACCTCTGAAATCTAAATTGTGGCAGGATTTTCAGAACATAGGACGAACACCGCCACCCAGGATAACTAACACCATTTATTCTTAAACATCATCAGAAGACCATCCTGGGAATAAGATACTCATGTCCCAACATCCTACTGGAACCACAGCCGCCATTTTTTTTATTTATTTTTAATTAAAATCATTAGAAAATTATCATACTTATTATCCAAAAAGTTATTCATCAGTTATTTTTTCATTCTCTTCTTCAGGAGGAAGGCGTTCCATGACAATGTTAACACAGAAGACCAGTACAGTAACACAGAAGACCAGTACAGTAACACAGAAGACCAGTACAGTAACACAGAAGACCAGTACAGTAACACAGAAGACCAGTACAGTAACACAGAAGACCAGTACAGTAACACAGAAGACCAGTACAGTAACACAGAAGACCAGTACAGTAACACAGAAGACCAGTACAGTAACACAGAAGACCAGTACAGTAACACAGAAGACCAGTACAGTAACACAGAAGACCAGTACAGTGACACAGAAGACCAGTACAGTAACACAGAAGACCAGTACAGTAACACAGAAGACCAGTACAGTAACACAGAAGACCAGTACAGTAACACAGAAGACCAGTACAGTAACACAGAAGACCAGTACAGTAACACAGAAGACCAGTACAGTAACACAGAAGACCAGTACAGTAACACAGAAGACCAGTACAGTGACACAGAAGACCAGTACAGTAACACAGAAGACCAGTACAGTAACACAGAAGACCAGTACAGTAACACAGAAGACCAGTGCAGTAACACAGAAGACCAGTACAGTAACACAGAAGACCAGTACAGTAACACAGAAGACCAGTACAGTAACACAGAAGACCAGTACAGTAACACAGAAGACCAGTACAGTAACACAGAAGACCAGTACAGTAACACAGAAGACCAGTACAGTAACACAGAAGATCAGTACAGTAATACAGAAGACCAGTACAGTAACACAGAAGACCAGTACACTAACACAGAAGACCAGTACAGTAACACAGAAGACCAGTACACTAACACAGAAGACCAGTACAGTAACACAGAAGACCAGTACACTAACACAGAAGACCAGTACACTAACACAGAAGACCAGTACACTAACACAGAAGACCAGTACACTAACACAGAAGACCAGTACACTAACACAGAAGACCAGTACACAAACACATAAAACCAGTACACTAACACAGAAGACCAGTACAGTTCCACAGAAGACCAGTACACTAACACAGAAGACCAGTAGAGCAACACAGATGACCAGTACAGTAACACAGAAGGCCAGGACAGTAACACAGAAGACCAGTACAGTAAGAGAGAAGACCAGTACAGTAACACAGAAGACCAGTAGAACACTGCAGAAGAACGGGTACAGTACAGTAACGCAGAAGATCAGTATAGTAACAGAGAAGACCAGTACACTAACACAGAAGATCAGCACAGTAACACAGAAGACCAATATAGTAACACAGTAGACCAGTGCAGTAACACAGAACGGGTACAGTACAGTAACACAAAGACCAGTACAGTAACACAGAAGTGGTACAGTACAGTAACATAGAAGAAGAGTATAGTAACAGAGAAGACCAGTACAGTAACAGAAGACCAGTACAGTAACAGAAGACCAGTACAGTAACAGAGAAGACCAATACTGTAACAATGATGACCAGTACAGAACAATAACACAGAAAACCAATACAGTAACACAGAAGACCAATACAGTAACACAGAAGACCAATACAGTAACACAGAATAATGGGTACAGTAGAGTAACAGAAGACCAGTACAGTACAGTAACACAGAACACCAGTACAGTAACAGAAGACCAGTACAGTAACAAAGATGACCAGTACAGTTACGCAGATCAGTAAATTAAAACAGTGCAGTAATACAGAAGAACAGTACAGTAATACATAAGAACAGTGCAGTACAGTAACACAGGGGCTGGAGGGGAAATAACACCACCGTGGCTACTGTCAGGGAGGCTGGAGGGGAAATAACACCACCGTGGCTACTGTCAGGGAGGCTGGAGTGGGAATAACACCACCGTGGCTACTGTCAGGGAGGCTGGAGTGGGAATAACACCACCGTGGCTACTGTCAGGGAGGCTGGAGTGGGAATAACACCACCGATGCTACTGTCAGGGAGGCTGGAGTGGGAATAACACCACCGAGGCTACTGTCATGGAGGCTGGAGTGGGAATAACACCACCGATGGCTACTGTCAGGGAGGCTAGAGTGGGAATAACACCACCGATGGCTACTGTCAGGGAGGCTGGAGTGTGAATAACACCACCGATGGCTACTGTCAGGGAGGCTAGAGTGGGAATAACACCACAATGCTACTGTCAGGGAGGCTGGAGTGGGAATAACACCACCGATGCTACTGTCAGGGAGGCTGGAGTGGGAATAACACCACCGATGCTACTGTCAGGGAGGCTGGAGTGGGAATAACACCACCGATGCTACTGTCAGGGAGGCTGGAGTGGGAATAACACCACCGATGCTACTGTCAGGGAGGCTGGAGTGGGAATAACACCACCGATGCTACTGTCAGGGAGGCTGGAGTGGGAATAACACCACCGATGCTACTGTCAGGGAGGCTGGAGTGGGAATAACACCACCGATGCTACTGTCAGGGAGGCTGGAGTGGGAATAACACCACCGATGCTACTGTCAGGGAGGCTGGAGTGGGAATAACACCACCGATGCTACTGTCAGGGAGGCTGGAGTGGGAATAACACCACCGATGCTACTGTCAGGGAGGCTGGAGTGGGAATAACACCACCGATGCTACTGTCAGGGAGGCTGGAGTGGGAATAACACCACCGATGCTACTGTCAGGGAGGCTGGAGTGGGAATAACACCACCGATGCTACTGTCAGGGAGGCTGGTTGACGCTTTTGAATCCAAATCATGAATAATAACAATAATAATTAATAATAATAACATAATAATAATAATAATAATAATAATAATAATAATATATTATAATGAATTATAATATATTTGCGACCACTGTCAGCCTCAGAGTTATCTCTGAGTTACCAGACCTTGCCACGTGGAGGCCAGTGGTTCGTCTTTAAGGTCCCCCCCCCCCTCGCCTTCCCCAGGTTCATGTGTCCAGGAATTCATCCGTGGGCCCCCGGATGTCTCCCCTTCCTCATTTCCCTAAGGTCAGCCTCGCCTCTCTTTCTCTCTCTGCCTTCCAGCCTCAGCCTTCCCCAGGTTCATGTATCCAGGAATCCATCTGTCTGCCTCCGGATGTTTTCCCTTCCTCACTTCCCTAAGGTCAGCCTCACCAACCTGTTTTCTTGCTGTCCCCAGGTTCATGTATCCAGGAATCCTTCCGTCTACCGCCGGATATCTTCCCTTCCCTACTTACCCAAGGTCAGCCTCAACTGCATGTATTCTTGCCTTGCCAAGGTTCATGTATCCAGGGATCCATCCGTTCGCTCCCAGATGTCTCCCCTTCCCCACTTACCCAAGGTCAGCCTCAACTGCATGTATTCTTGCCTTGCCAAGGTTCATGTATCCAGGGATCCATCCGTTCGCTCCCAGATGTCTCCCCTTCCCCACTTACCCAAGGTCAGCCTCAACGACAACCTTCCCCAAGTTCATGTATCCAGGAATCCATCCGCTCGCTCCGGATGTCTTCCCTTCCCCATTTCCCTAAGGTCGGCGGTGCCTTCCCCGGATCAGTGTCTCCAGGAGTCCACTTATGTCACCTGAGTGGACTCCCTTCCCCACTTCCCCAAGGTCAGCGGTATTCTTGCCATTCCCAGGATCATGTATCCAGGAATCCTTCCGTCTACCGCCGGATATCTTCCCTTCCCCACTTACCCAAGGTCAGCCTCAACTGCATGTATTCTTGCCTTGCTCAGGTTCATGTATCCAGGAATCCATCCGCTCGCTCCGGATGTCTCCCCTTCCCCACTTACCCAAGGTCAGCCTCAACAACAACCTTCCTCAAGTTCATGTATCCAGGAATCCATCCGCTCGCTCCGGATGTCTTCCCTTCCCCATTTCCCTAAGGTCGGCGGTGCCTTCCCCGGATCAGTGTCTCCAGGAGTCCACTTATGTCACCTGAGTGGACTCCCTTCCCCACTTCCCCAAGGTCAGCGGTATTCTTGCCGTCCGCAGGATCATGTATCCAGGAATCCTTCCGTCTACCGCCGGATATCTTCCCTTCCCCACTTACCCAAGGTCAGCCTCAACTGCATGTATTCTTGCCTTGCTCAGGTTCATGTATCCAGGAATCCATCCGCTCGCTCCGGATGTCTCCCCTTCCCCACTTACCCAAGGTCAGCCTCAACAACAACCTTCCTCAAGTTCATGTATCCAGGAATCCATCCGCTCGCTCCGGATGTCTTCCCTTCCCCATTTCCCTAAGGTCGGCGGTGCCTTCCCCGGATCAGTGTCTCCAGGAGTCCACTTGTGTCACCTGAGTGGACTCCCTTCCCCACTTCCCCAGAGTCAGCGGTGCCTTCCCCGGATCAGTGTCTCCAGGAGTCCACTAGTGTCACCTCAGGTGGACTCCCTTCCCCACTTCCCCAGAGTCAGCGGTTGCCACCTTCAGTGACCTCGCTGCATGGAAACTTGGTCTTGTCTAGCTGGTCTACGGTAGAGACTGTCCAGGTGGGTGGAATTACTGGAGGTGACACACACAGAAAACTGCGTCCAGTAATTACACCCACCAAGACAGCCTGGACCGTAGGTCAGCTAGACGCCACCAAGCTGCCTCACAGTTCCGCCACCTCCGAGAGGCTAATTAACGTAAATTTTGGAAATCCTTTTATGTTACACTATGAAAATATACTGAGAACAAGTTGTTTTTTTACTTATTTAGCTGTTTAAAAGTATTTGTGAGTGTTTTATTATTGCAGATGAATACCCAAATGTTGGTTAATTTGTCCACCACCATCATAACTATGTTAAATATTACACTGCTTTCATTTTTGTTTATTTATCCGTCTTTTACATTTGGCACTGAAAGCCTAACAAGCGCAGAAATTGTTTGCATACACATATATAAGTATTTTCACAAATATTTATACGTTTAAACACATTCACCTTACTCATACATCATTATACATACACTTGCATGCATAAAAAATCACACACAATCCCATGTACTACAAATACGCACACAACAATGTACACAGTTATCTGCTATCACTATAATATGTCTGAGATCACACATACATGCACACAAACATATCACTCCAAAGCCCATCCCACGAACACTTATGTACACATACATGTGTACACATTCTCATAGACATACATGTACTCGTCCACATGATTAAACAATGTAGCAGAGACAATATATGGGAAATTTAGATATGAGTATTTGCTTCAATATTCAGAATATATAAGACAAAAAAATGTTGGTTTACAGTAATTTGAGAACATTGTTTGTGTAACTTGTGAATATTTAAAGATGTGACAGCTGTACCACGGAACTGTGCTGACAGCAGAGTCAGCCAAGCTGACAGCTGTACCACGGAACTGTGCTGACAGCAGAGTCAGCCAAGCTGACAGCTGTACCACGGAACTGTGCTGACAGCCAAGCTGACAGCAGAGTCAGCCACGCTGACAGCTGTACCACGGAACTGTGCTCTTCTTTACTCTGAATTATTATGTAGATCATACAAGTTTTTTTTGATGTTTACTTTTCACTTTCATCTACACATATACATCACTACAAACACACATATATACATACATGTGTACACATATACATCACTACAAACACACATATATACATACATGTGTACACATATACATCACTACAAACACACATATATACATACATGTGTACACATATACATCACTACAAACACACATATATACATACATGTGTACACATATACATCACTACAAACACACATATATACATACATGTGTACACATATACATCACTACAAACACACATATATACATACATGTGTACACATATACATCACTACAAACACACATATATACATACATGTGTACACATATACATCACTACAAACACACATATATACATACATGTGTACACATATACATCACTACAAACACACATATATACATACATGTGTACACATATACATCACTACAAACACACATATATACATACATGTGTACACATATACATCACTACAAACACACATATATACATACATGTGTACACATATACATCACTACAAACACACATATATACATACATGTGTACACATATACATCACTACAAACACACATATATACATACATGTGTACACATATACATCACTACAAACACACATATATACATACATGTGTACACATATACATCACTACAAACACACATATATACATACATGTGTACACATATACATCACTACAAACACACATATATACATACATGTGTACACATATACATCACTACAAACACACATATATACATACATGTGTACACATATACATCACTACAAACACACATATATACATACATGTGTACACATATACATCACTACAAACACACATATATACATACATGTGTACACATATACATCACTACAAACACACATATATACATACATGTGTACACATATACATCACTACAAAACACATATATACATACATGTGTACATATACATCACTACAAACACACATATATACATACATGTGTACACACTACAAACACACATATATACATACATGTGTACACACACACACTACAAACACACATATATACATACATGTGTACACACACACACTACAAACACACATATATACATACATGTGTACACACACACACTACAAACACACATATATACATACATGTGTACACATATACATCACTACAAACACACATATATACATACATGTGTACACATATACATCACTACAAACACACATATATACATACATGTGTACACATATACATCACTACAAACACACTACTACCAACACACATATATACATACATGTGTACACATACACATCACTACAAACACACTACTACCAACACACATATATACATACATGTGTACACATACACACCACTACAAACACACTACTACCAACACAACAAACATGTGTACACATATATACATACATGTGTACAATACACACTACTACCAACACACATATATACATACATGTGTACACATATACATCACTACAAACACACTACTACCAACACACATATATACATACATGTGTACACAACACACATCATACAAACACACTACTACGAACACACATATATACATACATGTGTACACATATACATCACTACAAACACACTACTACCAACACACATATATACATACATGTGTACACATATACATCACTACAAACACACTACTACCAACACACATATATACATACATGTGTACACATACACATCACTACAAACACACTACTACCAACACACATATATACATACATGTGTACACATACACATCACTACAAACACACTACTACCAACACACATATATACATACATGTGTACACATATACATCACTACAAACACACTACTACCAACACACATATATACATACATGTGTACACACATACATCACTTACACACTACTACCAACACACTCATACACATACATATGTACACATACACATCACTACAAACACACATATATACATACATGTGTACACACATACATCACTACCAACACACATATATACATACATGTGTACACACATACATCACTACAAACACACTACTACCATCACACATATATACATACATGTGTACATACATCACTACAAACACACTACTACCAACACACATATATACATACATGTGTACACACATACATCACTACAAACACACTACTACCAACACACATATATACATACATGTGTACACACATACATCACTACAAACACACTACTACCAACACACATATATACATACATGTGTACACACATACATCACTACAAACACACTACTACCAACACACATATATACATACATGTGTACACACATACATCACTACAAACACACTACTACCAACACACATATATACATACATGTGTACACACATACATCACTACAAACACACTACTACCAACACACATATATACATACATGTGTACACACATACATCACTACAAACACACTACTACAAACACACTACTACCAACACACATATATACATACATGTGTACACACATACATCACTACAAACACACTACTACCAACACACATATATACATACATGTGTACACACATACATCACTACAAACACACTACTACCAACACACATATATACATACATATGTACACGTTATCATAGACATATCAACACTCTCCCTCACCATTGTTTAATTAAAATTAATATTGTATAAATTGTGTATGAGAATTTAGATAATTTTTGTTTATATCATTTAAATTTTCTCTAAGAAAGTGCAATAAGGGTTATAATTTTTTGATGAAATAATGTGGTAAAAGATGTAAATATGTGAAGAAATTACTAACTTGAGAGACTTGTGGTTAAGATAAAGAAGATATTCAGAAGAATAAACACTTTGTTTAAGTAGAATTAATTATTAAATAACTTTCTCAATTCTCATACTTACACTTCTCTCACCTCTTTATTAATGACTTAAAAAAACATTCACCACAACAGACAAAAAATAAAAACTTTCCGTGATGAAAAAAAAAAAACACTCGACTTGGATGATTCGATCTGTTGACAATAAGAATTTTGGTGGTGGCTGCCACGACCTGGCCAGTACGACTGTGTGTTGCCACAACCTGGCCAGTACGACTGTGTGTTGCCACAACCTGGCCAGTACGACTGTGTGTTGCCACAACCTGGCCAGTACGACTGTGTGTTGCCACAACCTGGCCAGTACGACTGTGTGTTGCCACAACCTGGCCAGTACGACTGTGTGTTGCCACAACCTGGCCAGTACGACTGTGTGTTGCCACAACCTGGCCAGTACGACTGTGTGTTGCCACAACCTGGCCAGTACGACTGTGTGTTGCCACAACCTGGCCAGTACGACTGTGTGTTGCCACAACCTGGCCAGTACGACTGTGTGTTGCCACAACCTGGCCAGTACGACTGTGTGTTGCCACAACCTGGCCAGTACGACTGTGTGTTGCCACAACCTGGCCAGTACGACTGTGTGTTGCCACAACCTGGCCAGTACGACTGTGTGTTGCCACAACCTGGCCAGTACGACTGTGTGTTGCCACAACCTGGCCAGTACGACTGTGTGTTGCCACAACCTGGCCAGTACGACTGTGTGTTGCCACAACCTGGCCAGTACGACTGTGTGTTGCCACAACCTGGCCAGTACGACTGTGTGTTGCCACAACCTGGCCAGTACGACTGTGTGTTGCCACAACCTGGCCAGTACGACTGTGTGTTGCCACAACCTGGCCAGTACGACTGTGTGTTGCCACAACCTGGCCAGTACGACTGTGTGTTGCCACAACCTGGCCAGTACGACTGTGTGTTGCCACAACCTGGCCAGTACGACTGTGTGTTGCCACAACCTGGCCAGTACGACTGTGTGTTGCCACAACCTGGCCAGTACGACTGTGTGTTGCCACAACCTGGCCAGTACGACTGTGTGTTGCCACAACCTGGCCAGTACGACTGTGTGTTGCCACAACCTGGCCAGTACGACTGTGTGTTGCCACAACCTGGCCAGTACGACTGTGTGTTGCCACAACCTGGCCAGTACGACTGTGTGTTGCCACAACCTGGCCAGTACGACTGTGTGTTGCCACAACCTGGCCAGTACGACTGTGTGTTGCCACAACCTGGCCAGTACGACTGTGTGTTGCCACAACCTGGCCAGTACGACTGTGTGTTGCCACAACCTGGCCAGTACGACTGTGTGTTGCCACAACCTGGCCAGTACGACTGTGTGTTGCCACAACCTGGCCAGTACGTCTGTGTTGCCACAACCTGGCCAGTACGACTGTGTGTTGCCACAACCTGGCCAGTACGACTGTGTGTTGCCACAACCTGGCCAGTACGACTGTGTGTTGCCACAACCTGGCCAGTACGACTGTGTGTTGCCACAACCTGGCCAGTACGACTGTGTGTTGCCACAACCTGGCCAGTACGACTGTGTGTTGCCACAACCTGGCCAGTACGACTGTGTGTTGCCACAACCTGGCCAGTACGACTGTGTGTTGTCACAACCTGGCCAGTACGACTGTGTGTTGCCACAACCTGGCCAGTACGACTGTGTGTTGCCACAACCTGGCCAGTACGACTGTGTGTTGCCACAACCTGGCCAGTACGACTGTGTGTTGCCACAACCTGGCCAGTACGACTGTGTGTTGCCACAACCTGGCCAGTACGACTGTGTGTTGCCACAACCTGGCCAGTACGACTGTGTGTTGCCACAACCTGGCCAGTACGACTGTGTGTTGCCACAACCTGGCCAGTACGACTGTGTGTTGTCACAACCTGGCCAGTACGACTGTGTGTTGTCACAACCTGGCCAGTACGACTGTGTGTTGTCACAACCTGGCCAGTACGACTGTGTGTTGTCACAACCTGGCCAGTACGACTGTGTGTTGTCACAACCTGGCCAGTACGACTGTGTGTTGTCACAACCTGGCCAGTACGACTGTGTGTTGTCACAACCTGGCCAGTACGACTGTGTGTTGTCACAACCTGGCCAGTACGACTGTGTGTTGTCACAACCTGGCCAGTGCCACAACCTGGCCAGTACGACTGTGTGTTGTCACAACCTGGCCAGTACGACTGTGTGTTGTCTCAACCTGGCCAGTACGACTGTGTGTTGTCACAACCTGGCCAGTACGACTGTGTGTTGTCACAACCTGGCCAGTACGACTGTGTGTTGTCACAACCTGGCCAGTACGACTGTGTGTTGTCACAACCTGGCCAGTACGACTGTGTGTTGTCACAACCTGGCCAGTACGACTGTGTGTTGTCACAACCTGGCCAGTACGACTGTGTGTTGTCACAACCTGGCCAGTACGACTGTGTGTTGTCACAACCTGGCCAGTACGACTGTGTGTTGTCACAACCTGGCCAGTACGACTGTGTGTTGTCACAACCTGGCCAGTACGACTGTGTGTTGTCACAACCTGGCCAGTACGACTGTGTGTTGTCACAACCTGGCCAGTACGACTGTGTGTTGTCACAACCTGGCCAGTACGACTGTGTGTTGTCACAACCTGGCCAGTACGACTGTGTGTTGTCACAACCTGGCCAGTACGACTGTGTGTTGTCACAACCTGGCCAGTACGACTGTGTGTTGTCACAACCTGGCCAGTACGACTGTGTGTTGTCACAACCTGGCCAGTACGACTGTGTGTTGTCACAACCTGGCCAGTACGACTGTGTGTTGTCACAACCTGGCCAGTACGACTGTGTGTTGTCACAACCTGTTCTAAATTGGTGAAGGATAATGCAAGTCAAAAGCTTTTCTGTTGTGTTTATTTCGCTGCCTTTACACACAGGATAACAGGCCTTTGGGACTCCTGGGTTGTAATAGGTAACAAAAGAAAAGTACAGTAACTTCCAATAACAGCATACTAACACATACACAAGTGAAAGTTTGTGTATGCAATAATTTCGCAAAAATCATTCTGAACCTAACGGAAAAAAATGTATTTCATTGTGTTTGTTTATTATTAAATTATTGTAAACTTATCTAAAACATTTTTAGTTAAATTAGGCTAAATCAAATTAAATTAAATTAAAGGTTAGGTAAGTTTTCTAAGGTTCTTTTAGAACAAAGTTATTAGTTTTTACATTAACATAAATGAAAAAAATATATCTTTAAACGCACAGAGAAAATATAAGAAAGGACTCAATTTTACATGAGGTCTTGTTAACAGACCAGTTTCACCCATTCGGATATTGGGATATTGGCAGTTTGGAAGAGTATCTAATATTACTTCATATATGCTTCTAAACTGTTGTGTCTGAGCGCCTCTGCAAAGACAGTGATTATGTGTGAGTGAGGTGAAAGTGTTGAATGATGATGAAAGTATTTCCTTTTTGGGGATTTTTTTCATATTATGATAACGTGGGTGGCACCAGCGAGATGCCACTGACGTGTTATTCCCGAGTAGGAATAACCCCACCATGGTTACTGTCAGGGAGGCTGGAGTGGGAATAACACCACCATGGTTACTGTCAGGGAGGCTGGAGTGGGAATAACACCACCATGGACTGTGGGAAGTGGGAATAACCACCATGGTTACTGTCAGGGAGGCTGGAGTGGGAATAACACCACCCTGGCTACTGTCAGGGAGGCTGGAGTGGGAATAACACCACAGTTATTACTGTCAGGGAGGCTGGAGTGGGAATAACACCACCATGGTTACTGTCAGGGAGGCTGGAGTGGGAATAACACCACCATGGCTACTGTCAGGGAGGCTGGAGTGGGAATAACACCACCATGGTTACTGTCAGGGAGGCTGGAGTGGGAATAACACCACCATGGCTACTGTCAGGGAGGCTGGAGTGGGAATAACACCACCATGGTTACTGTCAGGGAGGCTGGAGTGGGAATAACACCACCATGGTTACTGTCAGGGAGGCTGGAGTGGGAATAACACCACCATGGTTACTGTCAGGGAGGCTGGAGTGGGAATAACACCACCATGGTTACTGTCAGGGAGGCTGGAGTGGGAATAACACCACCATGGCTACTGTCAGGGAGGCTGGAGTGGGAATAACACCACCATGGTTACTGTCAGGGAGGCTGGAGTGGGAATAACACCACCATGGTTACTGTCAGGGAGGCTGGAGTGGGAATAACACCACCATGGCTACTGTCAGGGAGGCTGGAGTGGGAATAACACCACCATGGCTACTGTCAGGGAGGCTGGAGTGGGAATAACACCACCATGGTTACTGTCAGGGAGGCTGGAGTGGGAATAACACCACCATGGCTACTGTCAGGGAGGCTGGAGTGGGAATAACACCACCATGGCTACTGTCAGGGAGGCTGGAGTGGGAATAACACCACCATGGCTACTGTCAGGGAGGCTGGAGTGGGAATAACACCACCGATGCTACTGTCAGGGAGGCTGGAGTGGGAATAACACCACCGATGCTACTGTCAGGGAGGCTGGAGTGGGAATAAACCACCACCTGGAGTGGGATGCTACTGTCAGGGAGGCTGGAGTGGGAATAACACCACCGATGCTACTGTCAGGGAGGCTGGAGTGGGAATAACACCACCATGGCTACTGTCAGGGAGGCTGGAGTGGGAATAACACCACCATGGCTACTGTCAGGGAGGCTGGAGTGGGAATAACACCACCGATGCTACTGTCAGGGAGGCTGGAGTGGGAATAACACCACCATGGCTACTGTCAGGGAGGCTGGAGTGGGAATAACACCACCATGGCTACTGTCAGGGAGCCTGGAGTGGGAATAACACCATAATGGCTACTGTCAGGGAGGCTGGAGTGGGAATAACACCACCATGGCTACTGTCAGGGAGGCTGGAGTGGGAATAACATCACCGATGCTACTGTCAGGGAGGCTGGAGTGGGAATAACACCACCTGGAGTGGGATGGCTACTGTGCTACTGTCAGGGAGGCTGGAGTGGGAGGAATAACACCACCATGCTACTGGAGTGGGAGGCTACTGTGGAGTGGGAATAACACCACCGATGCTGTCAAGGAGGCTGGAGTGGGAATAACACCACCGATGCTACTGTCAGGGAGGCTGGAGTGGGAATAACACCACCAATGCTACTGTCAGGGAGGCTGGAGTGGGAATAACACCACCGATGCTAGTGTTAGGGAGGCTGGAGTGGGAGGCTACTGGAGTGGGAATAACAGCACCGATGCTACTGTCAGGGAGGCTGGAGTGGGAATAACACCACCGATGCTACTGTCAGGGAGGCTGGAGTGGGAATAACACCACCGATGCTACTGTCAGGGAGGCTGGAGTGGGAATAACACCACCGATGCTACTGTCAGGGAGGCTGGAGTGGGAATAACACCACCGATGCTACTGTCAGGGAGGCTGGAGTGGGAATAACACCACCGATGCTACTGTCAGGGAGGCTGGAGTGGGAATAACACCACCGATGCTACTGTCAGGGAGGCTGGAGTGGGAATAACACCACCGATGCTACTGTCAGGGAGGCATCACCGATGCTACTGTCAGGGAGGCTGGAGTGGGAATAACACCACCGATGCTACTGTGGAGTGGGAATAACACCACCGATGCTACTGTCAGGGAGGCTGGAGTGGGAATAACACCACCGATGCTACTGTCAGGGAGGCTGGAGTGGGAATAACACCACCGATGCTACTGTCAGGGAGGCTGGAGTAGGCATAACACCACCGATGCTACTGTCAGGGAGGCTGGAGTGGGAATAACACCACCGATGCTACTGTCAGGGAGGCTGGAGTGGGAATAACACCACCGATGCTACTGTCAGGGAGGCTGGAGTGGGAATAACACCACCGATGCTACTGTCAGGGAGGCTGGAGTGGGAATAACACCACCGATGCTACTGTCAGGGAGGCTGGAGAGGGAATAACACCACCGATGCTACTGTCAGGGAGGCTGTAGTGGGAATAACACCACCGATGCTACTGTCAGGGAGGCTGGAGTGGGAATAACACCACCGATGCTACTGTCAGGGAGGCTGGAGTGGGAATAACACCGATGCACCTGGAGTGGGAATGCTCAGGGAGGCTGGAGTGGGAATAACACCACCGATGCTACTGTCAGGGAGGCTGGAGTGGGAATAACACCACCGATGCTACTGTCAGGGAGGCTGGAGTGGGAATAACACCACCGATGCTACTGTCAGGGAGGCTGGAGTGGGAATAACACCACCGATGCTACTGTCAGGGAGGCTGGAGTGGGAATAACACCACCGATGCTACTGTCAGGGAGGCTGGTTGACGCTTTTGAATCCAAATCATGAATAATAACAATAATAATTAATAATAATAACATAATAATAATAATAATAATAATAATAATAATAATAATATATTATAATGAATTATAATATATTTGCGACCACTGTCAGCCTCAGAGTTATCTCTGAGTTACCAGACCTTGCCACGTGGAGGCCAGTGGTTCGTCTTTAAGGTCCCCCCCCCCTCGCCTTCCCCAGGTTCATGTGTCCAGGAATTCATCCGTGGGCCCCCGGATGTCTCCCCTTCCTCATTTCCCTAAGGTCAGCCTCGCCTCTCTTTCTCTCTCTGCCTTCCAGCCTCAGCCTTCCCCAGGTTCATGTATCCAGGAATCCATCTGTCTGCCTCCGGATGTTTTCCCTTCCTCACTTCCCTAAGGTCAGCCTCACCAACCTGTTTTCTTGCTGTCCCCAGGTTCATGTATCCAGGAATCCTTCCGTCTACCGCCGGATATCTTCCCTTCCCAAGGCCCTTCCCTACTTACCCAAGGTCAGCCTCAACTGCATGTATTCTTGCCTTGCCAAGGTTCATGTATCCAGGAATCCATCCGTTCGCTCCCGGATGTCTCCCCTTCCCCACTTACCCAAGGTCAGCCTCAACGACAACCTTCCCCAAGTTCATGTATCCAGGAATCCATCCGTTCGCTCCCGGGTGTCTTCCCTTCCCCATTTCCCTAAGGTCGGCGGTGCCTTCCCCGGATCAGTGTCTCCAGGAATCCACTTATGTCACCTCAGGTGAACTCCCTTCCCCACTTCCCCAAGGTCAGCGGTATTCTTGCCGTCCGCAGGATCATGTATCCAGGAATCCTTCCGTCTACCGCCGGATATCTTCCCTTCCCCACTTACCCAAGGTCAGCCTCAACTGCATGTATTCTTGCCTTGCTCAGGTTCATGTATCCAGGAATCCATCCGCTCGCTCCGGATGTCTCCCCTTCCCCACTTACCCAAGGTCAGCCTCAACAACAACCTTCCTCAAGTTCATGTATCCAGGAATCCATCCGCTCGCTCCGGATGTCTTCCCTTCCCCATTTCCCTAAGGTCGGCGGTGCCTTCCCCGGATCAGTGTCTCCAGGAGTCCACTTATGTCACCTGAGTGGACTCCCTTTCCCACTTCCCCAAGGTCAGCGGTATTCTTGCCATTCCCAGGATCATGTATCCAGGAATCCTTCCGTCTACCGCCGGATATCTTCCCTTCCCCACTTACCCAAGGTCAGCCTCAACTGCATGTATTCTTGCCTTGCTCAGGTTCATGTATCCAGGAATCCATCCGCTCGCTCCGGATGTCTCCCCTTCCCCACTTACCCAAGGTCAGCCTCAACAACAACCTTCCTCAAGTTCATGTATCCAGGAATCCATCCGCTCGCTCCGGATGTCTTCCCTTCCCCATTTCCCTAAGGTCGGCGGTGCCTTCCCCGGATCAGTGTCTCCAGGAGTCCACTTATGTCACCTGAGTGGACTCCCACACTTCCCCAAGGTCAGCGGTATTCTTGCCGTCCACAGGATCATGTATCCAGGAATCCTTCCGTCTACCGCCGGATATCTTCCCTTCCCCACTTACCCAAGGTCAGCCTCAACTGCATGTATTCTTGCCTTGCTCAGGTTCATGTATCCAGGAATCCATCCGCTCGCTCCGGATGTCTCCCTTCCCCACTTACCCAAGGTCAGCCTCAACAACAACCTTCCTCAAGTTCATGTATCCAGGAATCCATCCGCTCGCTCCGGATGTCTTCCCTTCCCCATTTCCCTAAGGTCGGCGGTGCCTTCCCCGGATCAGTGTCTCCAGGAGTCCACTTGTGTCACCTGAGTGGACTCCCTTCCCCACTTCCCCAGAGTCAGCGGTGCCTTCCCCGGATCAGTGTCTCCAGGAGTCCACTAGTGTCACCTCAGGTGGACTCCCTTCCCCACTTCCCCAGAGTCAGCGGTTGCCACCTTCAGTGACCTCGCTGCATGGAAACTTGGTCTTGTCTAGCTGGTCTACGGTAGAGACTGTCCAGGTGGGTGGAATTACTGGAGGTGACACACACAGAAAACTGCGTCCAGTAATTACACCCACCAAGACAGCCTGGACCGTAGGTCAGCTAGACGCCACCAAGCTGCCTCACAGTTCCGCCACCTCCGAGAGGCTAATTAACATAAATTTTGGAAATCCTTTTATGTTACACTATGAAAATATACTGAGAACAAGTTGTTTTTTTACTTATTTAGCTGTTTAAAAGTATTTGAGAGTGTTTTATTATTGCAGATGAATACCCAAATGTTGGTTAATTTGTCCACCACCATCATAACTATGTTAAATATTACACTGCTTTCATTTTTGTTTATTTATCCGTCTTTTACATTTGGCACTGAAAGCCTAACAAGCGCAGAAATTGTTTGCATACACATATATAAGTATTTTCACAAATATTTATACGTTTAAACACATTCACCTTACTCATACATCATTATACATACACTTGCATGCATAAAAAATCACACGCAATCCCATGTACTACAAATACGCACACAACAATGTACACAGTTATCTGCTATCACTATAATATGTCTGAGATCACACATACATGCACACAAACATATCACTCCAAAGCCCATCCCACGAACACTTATGTACACATACATGTGTACACATTCTCATAGACATACATGTACTCGTCCACATGATTAAACAATGTAGCAGAGACAATATATGGGAAATTTAGATATGAGTATTTGCTTCAATATTCAGAATATATAAGACAAAAAAATGTTGGTTTACAGTAATTTGAGAACATTGTTTGTGTAACTTGTGAATATTTAAAGATGTGACACGACTGAGGCACTAGTGGAGGACTGTGTGTCATGTGCACATGTTATTATGTACACATTAAATACACGTGTTGTGTATGTGTGCCATATGTACATGTGTGTTGATGATTGTCATGTGTACATGTTGTGTGTTGATGATTATCATATGTATGTTGTGTGTTGATGATTGTCATGTGTACATGTGTGTTGATGATTGTCATGTGTACATGTGTGTTGATGATTGTCATGTGTACATTTTGTGTGTTGATGATTGTCATGTGTACATGTGTGTTGATGATTGTCATGTGTACATGTTGTGTGTTGATGATTGTCATGTGTACATGTTGTAAGTTGATGATTGTCATGTGTACATGTTATGTACACATTAATACACGTGTTATTGTGTGTGTGTGCCATATGTACATGTGTGTTGATGATTGTCATGTGTACATGTTGTGTGTTGATGATTGTCATGTGTACATGTTATGTACACATTAAATACACGTATTGTGTATGTGTGCCATGTGTACATGTTGTGAGTTGATGATTGTCATGTGTACGTGTCATTATGTATACATTAATACACGTGTTATTGTGTATGTGTACCATGTGTACATGTTGTGTGTTGATTGTCATGTGTACATGTTGTATATTGATGATTGTCATGTATACATGTTGTGTGTTGATGATTGTCATGTGTACATGTTGTGTGTTTGATAGTCTTGTGTACATGTTATTATGTATGAATGCTTATAACATGTATGAATATCGCGTGTACATGTTATTGTGTATGTATGAGTGAAAGTGAGAATCTCTAAATCTCCTCCATGAAAATTGCAACGAATTTAAAAAAACTTCCGTTTTTCGTGTTTCATAAATGAATTTGAAGGTCGCAAATGTTTGTATATATACATACATGCACGTACATGTAAAATGTGTGTACAGAGTTTTAACACAGTATGTTAATAAAGTTCTGCTCTACATGATGGCTTGCCTTGTATACATACATATATATATATATATATATATATATATATATATATATATATATATATATATATATATATATATATATATATATATATATATATATATATATATATATATATATATATATATATATATATATCATAGTAAGATCACAGTAAACAGGTGATTTTAAAATATGCAAAACAACCACTGTGAAAGAGTAGTGAAATTCCAAGCGCTTTCGTGACTACTCACATTGTCGGTGAGTAGTCACGAAAGCGCTTGGAATTTCACTACTCTTTCACACTGGTTGTTTTGCATATATATTTTTTTTATTATTTTATTATCACACTGGCCGATTCCCACCAAGGCAGGGTGGCCCGAAAAAGAAAAACTTTCACCATCATTCACTCCATCACTGTCTTGCCAGAAGGGTGCTTTACACTACAGTTTTTAAACTGCAACATTAACACCCCTCCTTCAGAGTGCAGGCACTGTACTTCCCATCTCCAGGACTCAAGTCCGGCCTGCCGGTTTCCCTGAACCCCTTCATAAATGTTACTTTGCTCACACTCCAACAGCACGTCAAGTATTAAAAACCATTCGTCTCCATTCACTCCTATCAAACACGCTCACGCACGCCTGCTGGAAGTCCAAGCCCCTCGCACACAAAACCTCCTTTACCCCCTCCCTCCAACCTTTCCTAGGCCGACCCCTACCCCGCCTTCCTTCCACTACAGACTGATACACTCTTGAAGTCATTCTGTTTCGCTCCATTCTCTCTACATGTCCGAACCACCTCAACAACCCTTCCTCAGCCCTCTGGACAACAGTTTTGGTAATCCCGCACCTCCTCCTAACTTCCAAACTACGAATTCTCTGCATTATATTCACACCACACATTGCCCTCAGACATGACATCTCCACTGCCTCCAGCCTTCTCCTCGCTGCAACATTCATCACCCATGCTTCACACCCATATAAGAGCGTTGGTAAAACTATACTCTCATACATTCCCCTCTTTGCCTCCAAGGACAAAGTTCTTTGTCTCCACAGACTCCTAAGTGCACCACTCACCCTTTTCCCCTCATCAATTCTATGATTCACCTCATCCTTCATAGACCCATCCGCTGACACGTCCACTCCCAAATATCTGAATACATTCACCTCCTCCATACTCTCTCCCTCCAATCTGATATCCAATCTTTCATCACCTAATATTTTTGTTATCCTCATAACCTTACTCTTTCCTGTATTCACTTTTAATTTTCTTCTTTTGCACACCCTACCAAATTCATCCACCAATCTCTGCAACTTCTCTTCAGAATCTCCCAAGAGCACAGTGTCATCAGCAAAGAGCAACTGTGACAACTCCCACTTTATGTGTGATTCTTTATCTTTTAACTCCACGCCTCTTGTCAAGACCCTCGCATTTACTTCTCTTACAACCCCATCTATAAATATATTAAATAACCACGGTGACATCACACATCCTTGTCTAAGGCCTACTTTTACTGGGAAATAATTTCCCTCTTTCCTACATACTCTAACTTGAGCCTCACTATCCTCGTAAAAACTCTTCACTGCTTTCAGTAACCTACCTCCTACACCATACACCTGCAACATCTGCCACATTGCCCCCCTATCCACCCTGTCATACGCCTTTTCCAAATCCATAAATGCCACAAAGACCTCTTTAGCCTTATCTAAATACTGTTCACTTATATGTTTCACTGTAAACACCTGGTCCACACACCCCCTACCTTTCCTAAAGCCTCCTTGTTCATCTGCTATCCTATTCTCCGTCTTACTCTTAATTCTTTCAATAATAACTCTACCATACACTTTACCAGGTATACTCAACAGACTTATCCCCCTATAATTTTTGCACTCTCTCTTGTCCCCTTTGCCTTTATACAAAGGAACTATGCATGCTCTCTGACAGTCCCTAGGTATCTTACCCTCTTCCATACATTTATTAAATAATTGCACCAACCACTCCAAAACTATATCCCCACCTGCTTTTAACATTTCTATCTTTATCCCATCAATCCCGGCTGCCTTACCCCCTTTCATTTTACCTACTGCCTCACGAACTTCCCCCACACTCACAACTGGCTCTTCCTCACTCCTACAAGATGTTATTCCTCCTTGCCCTATACACGAAATCACAGCTTCCCTATCTTCATCAACATTTAACAATTCCTCAAAATATTCCCTCCATCTTCCCAATACCTCTAACTCTCCGTTTAATAACTCTCCTCTCCTATTTTTAACTGACAAATCCATTTGTTCTCTAGGCTTCCTTAACTTGTTAATCTCACTCCAAAACTTTTTCTTATTTTCAACAAAATTTGTTGATAACATCTCACCCACTCTCTCATTTGCTCTCTTTTTACATTGCTTCACCACTCTCTTAACCTCTCTCTTTTTCTCCATATACTCTTCCCTCCTTGCATCACTTCTACTTTGTAAAAACTTCTCATATGCTAACTTTTTCTCCCTTACTACTCTCTTTACATCATCATTCCACCAATCGCTCCTCTTCCCTCCCGCACCCACTTTCCTGTAACCACAAACTTCTGCTGAACACTCTAACACTACATTTTTAAACCTACCCCATACCTCTTCGACCCCATTGCCTATGCTCTCATTAGCCCATCTATCCTCCAATAGCTGTTTATATCTTTCCCTAACTGCCTCCTCTTTTAGTTTATAAACCTTCACCTCTCTCTTCCCTGATGCTTCTATTCTCCTTGTATCCCATCTACCTTTTACTCTCAGTGTAGCTACAACTAGAAAGTGATCTGATATATCTGTGGCCCCTCTCTCTCTCTCTCTCTCTCGGTGATTTAACCTGCCATAGATACTTGTAACCCAGCCGGAGCCGGGCGGTAGTGACATCCAAGAATCTGCCCTCTGTCAATCTCCCTGAGTCTTAAGACAATAAAATTCATTTGAATATTGTTCTCAAACTATACATGACAACTATATATATATATATATATATATATATATATATATATATATATATATATATATATATATATATATATATATATATATATATATATATATATATATATATATATATATATATATATATATATATATATATATATATATATATATATATATATATATATATATATATATATATATATATATATATATATATATATATATATATATATATATATATATATATATATATATATATATATATATATATATATATATATATATATATATATATATATATATATATATATATATATATATATATATATATATATATATATATATATATATATATATATATATATATATATATATATATATATATATATATATATATATATATATATATATATATATATATATATATATATATATATATATATATATATATATATATAAGTCCTGGAAATGGGAAGTACAATGCCTGCACTTTAAAGGAGGGGTTTGGGATATTGGCAGTTTGGAGGGGTATGTTGTGTATCTCTATACGTATATGCTTCTAAACTGTTGTATTCTGAGCACCTCTGCAAAAGCAGTGATAATGTGTGAGTGTGGTGAAAGTGTTGAATGATGATGAAAGTATTTTCTTTTTGGGGATTTTCTTTCTTTTTTTTTGGGTCACCCTGCCTCGGTGGGAGACGACCGACTTGTTGAAAAAAAAAAATATATATATATATTTATATATATATATATATAAATATATATATATATATATATATATATATATATATATATATATATATATATATATATATATATATATATATATATATATATATATATATATATATATATATATATATATAGTGGATAAAAAGGCTTCAAGGAAGAATATTTGGATTTCTTCCTGAAGCCATTTGAATATTCCACTTCCCCTACCACCCCATCTTTTAAACTATTTTTTTTTACCAATAGGAATATTTTATTACATAATATGGCACAGAAGATTTAAGAGATACCTTGTTGATATAAAGGTGGCATATATATATATATATACATGTTGTTACGTGTGTATCACCGATTATAAGGCGAAAATCTCATCCAGCTCCTCAGAGCTGGGGCGTGTGCCCAAAATGCAGCATGCATTACCCCTTTGAACAGCCGCGCTGAGCCGCTGGAACAGAAAACTAGCTGCCCTGGGATCCCTAGTTACCCTGATGAGTCTTTTTCCCAACTCCTTAAGGAAATTAGATGCACTCTTTCCCCATGAGCCAAGGGTCTCTGAGCCTATGGGAACAAACATATAATGATGGGCAAGTTCTCCATATTTTCTAGACTTTTGGGACTCCCTAAAGCTGGCAGCTGCCCCTCCTTCCTCCCTGGTGTATTGGAGATAGGTATCAGCCAAGGTAGATGCACATGTATAGTCCCACACCACCTGCTTCCCATCTGTCCAGGCTTGAAGGGTGATACCATCTGGACGCTTCTGGCTGCCATCAGATCTGCATAGTTGGGGTGGCTCCCTTACTGCTGGGCATCCAGCTGTTGTGAGGCTCCTCTTGATAATGTTATTAACCTCCTCATGTCTTGCAATCTTTCCCTCGGATTTACGGCACACAAGACCATGGTACCCGAATCGGTCTGCTGCTTCACTGCCACAAATACACCTGTGTTCGGCGAGAATAGGGGCGGCAAGTCGAAGGGCAACACCGATGCGGATGGTCTGTGGGTCGAGGCGTGTGCCAAGTCTGGAGTTGGGAACAGCCAACAGAAAGTCCCCAGCATGAGGGGCTCTCACTGCCAGCAGGCGGGCTCTATCCTTCCCTGACACACTCTGAAGCATCGTTGAGGCTATATTTTCCACTATTGGACCATCCCAGTGCGATTGTTTGTAGTTGTTGGGGGGAGCAGGTCTGGTTTCTGAGCCCGTTAGATTATCCCAGATCATTGCTCCGTCAATGAATTTTTGGTCCTGGGCTCCAATCTTGTCCCTAAGATGTTCAGGGAGAATCGCTGCTACAAGCTCTCTGGATGCAATACACGAGGACAGAAAAGCAGGTAACGCAATCTGTGATGACTTGCGGACACCAATGCCTCCTAGTCTGACTGGAAGTGTAGCTTGGTTCCACTGTTTTACTACATTAAATGGAAAAATCAACTAATCACACGTTCCATAATGAAACTTTTGTGTCGTTCCATAATGGTACTTTTGTGTCTGAAACTGCCCAGCAGACTTTCAGTGGTGGAATTCATCGAGGGAACAACTTCCACCAACACGTTTCATCCGAGAACTTTTATGGGGTGAAACTCACACCCAAATGCTCCAGGGTGTGAGTTTTGCTTCATAAACGTGAGATTATTTAGTCGGTGATGGTTCTCATAAAAATAGTCCATAATTAATAAACAGATTTACGGAAGAATATTTGTCAAAAAATATACAATTTTATACTTACAAATGTAAATATATTTAGAAATATGCAAGCATGTAAATATATAAGCAGAGACAGGTACACAATTAGAACAGATTCTTGGTAGAAAGAATACAGATACTGTTAGTCTGAGGATAAAAGCAGTTCGTCGCACTGCTGCTGCTTGTTCCTCTTCACATTATTTAATCTCGTTATTTGCGCTTAACTGAGATTTAATTAGGAACAGTCTAGGTTAAACGTTACATAACGAATATATAATTCCAGGTATTGTTTCCGTTCGTTTAGAAACTGACATGTAAACACGCTAGAAAACAGTATGACTATCATGAAGAATGTAGAAACGCTGATAAAGTCTACGGATAGCACCCGCCGCATTTCACTACTCCATTCCCATCGTGTGCATGGGAGTCAAAAGAGGTACATAAAGGGTCCAGGGACTGGGCCCCAAAGTTCTGACAGCTGAACAAGGTACAAAGGTAATGAATTCACAAGTTACAAAAGTAATGAATCATGTAAGTAAATTTACTTATGTTTATACGTGGTTACAGTCATGAACAAATTATAAATTAATGAGCAGTTCACACATCCACACCCGGTCACATCTGTAATGAGTTTTCAGTGCAAATATTAATTCTTGGGACACACACACACACACACACACACACACACACACACACACACTCACACACACACACACACACACACAAATAGGTGAGTTCACACACACACACACACGAGCGTACATACAAGAGCGCACGCACTCATGCATGTATGAATACACAAATACACACGCAAACAAGCACACAAGCGCACACACACAAACACACACACACACACACACACACACACACACACACACACACACACACACACACACACACACACACACATGAAGGCTGCAGGTGGGTCATGAAGGCTGCAGGTGGGTCATGAAGGCTGCAGGTGGGTCATGAAGGCTGCAGGTGGGTCATGAAGACTTCATACCAACATCAGTAACAATTAATCCCTCTTATAAGGATTAAAATATACTGCGTATATATACTCTAAGAGAAGCAGATGTGATCTTGTATATACATGGAACGTTGTCTCTTAAGTGGACACTGCAGTAATAACAGTCAGGCGATACACAGTGTAACAATCACACTGTGACGACAACATAAAAACACCGTTCATTGTGTGGAAGTATTGAATACAAAGTAACAATACACAATACTAAATGAACATGATAATACACACGGCTCCAAATATAAACATAAAAATGAATTTAATAAATGAAATATAAAAAAAATACTTTCAAGAGGGCAAAATCAGGCAGTTAGTTCCAAAGAAAACATTAAAATCTCAATTGCGTCCGGCTCGTGTTGTGCGGCAGAAGAGGAATGTACAGAGTATAATATTTTGCGGTAGGTGTTTTCTAACAATTCGTGAAGGTACAATCCAGCTAAGAGTACAGAGTTGCAGTTAGGGGTGAGAGTACAGACACAGGTACAGGTTGGGATACAAGGGCAGAAACAAGTACAGGTAGGGGTACTGGTACAAAAATACGCACAGGTATGAGTATGTGTACAAATGCAGGTACAACTAGAGGGGCACAAGTACAGACACAGGTACAAGTAGGGTTACATAACACACACACACACATCTTCATACTGTGCACTATAATTTGTGACCACCCTGTACTATACCTTTTGCACGTCTCAGGGTAAAGAGAACACTTCTCTGTTCACGCAGTAACCAAAATACATAACCTCTAGTTTTAAATGCCTTTATGAGTTTAAATATTTGTGTTAATAATAATATATCTATTTCTACAAGTACATGTACAAGGTATACCGTTCTAGCTGACATCAATGACATATTACTATATAGAAGTTACTTGTTTTGCACAGCATTTCGGGCATATTAGGTCAGTTTCGTCTCGGGATGCGACCCACACCAGTCGACTAATACCCAGTTACCCATTTTTAACTGATGGATGAACATGGACAACCGGTGTAAGAAAACATGCATAATGTTTCCACTCTTGCCGGGAATCGAGCCCGGACCCCTCACCGAGTGAAGCGAGTGCCTTGCTACCAGGCCACGGGCCACCGTGATCTTATACCAGAGTTAAGCTTAAAACTTAGGAACGCCTCTTTCAATCAGTTTGAAATTTTCAATAGTTTTTCTGTCAGTAGAGAGTACATGCAACTTCTGGCCTAAGTAAGTTGTCCTCAGGTCACAGTTACATAGGCTGTTCCAAGAATATAACAACAGATTCGAAAACTCTAAAAAAAATGA
>NW_027195307.1:72500-137500 GCF_038502225.1 Cherax quadricarinatus
CTGGTATATGTGAATGACATAACGGAAGGGATAGACTCAGAAGTGTCCTTGTTTGCAGATGACGTGAAGTTAATGAGAAGAATCAAATCGGATAAGGATCAGGCAGGACTACAAAGAGACCTGGACAGGCTACAAGCCTGGTCCAGCAACTGGCTCCTTGAGTTTAACCCTGCCAAATGCAAAGTCATGAAGATTGGGGAAGGGCAAAGAAGACCGCAGACACAATATAGTTTAGATGGCCAAAGTCTGCAAACCTCACTCAAGGAAAAAGATCTGGGGGTAAGTATAACACCGAGCATATCTCCTGAGGCGCACATCAATCAGATAACTGCTGCAGCATACGGGCGCCTCTCAAACCTACGGATAGCGTTCCGATACCTCAGTAAGGATTCGTTCAAGACTCTGTATACCATTTACGTCAGGCCCATACTGGAGTATGCAGCACCAGTTTGGAATCCACACCTAGTCAAGCACGTCAAGAAATTAGAGAAAGTGGAAAAGTTTACAACAAGACTAGTCCCAGAGCTACGGGGATTGTCCTACGAAGAAAGGTTGAGGGAAATCGGCCTGACGACACTGGAGGCCAGGAGGGTCAGGAGAGACATGATGACGACATATAAAATACTGCGCGGAATAGACGAGGTGGACAAAGACGGGATTTTCCAGAGATGGGACACAGACACAAGAGGTCACAATTGGAAATTGAAGACTCAGATGAATCAAAGGGATGTTAGGAAGTATTTCTTCAGTTAACAACATGTTAGTGTTCTGGTGTAACAACATGTTAGTGTTCTGGTGTAACAACATGTTAGTGTTCTGGTGTAACAACATGTTAGTGTTCTGGTGTAACAACATGTTAGTGTTCTGGTGTAACAACATGTTAGTGTTCTGGTGTAACAACATGTTAGTGTTCTGGTGTAACAACATGTTAGTGTTCTGGTGTAACAACATGTTAGTGTTCTGGTGTAACAACATGTTAGTGTTCTGGTGTAACAACATGTTAGTGTTCTGGTGTAACAACATGTTAGTGTTCTGGTGTAACAACATGTTAGTGTTCTGGTGTAACAACATGTTAGTGTTCTGGTGTAACAACATGTTAGTGTTCTGGTGTAACAACATGTTAGTGTTCTGGTGTAACAACATGTTAGTGTTCTGGTGTAACAACATGTTAGTGTTCTGGTGTAACAACATGTTAGTGTTCTGGTGTAACAACATGTTAGTGTTCTGGTGTAACAACATGTTAGTGTTCTGGTGTAACAACATGTTAGTGTTCTGGTGTAACAACATGTTAGTGTTCTGGTGTAACAACATGTTAGTGTTCTGGTGTAACAACATGTTAGTGTTCTGGTGTAACAACATGTTAGTGTTCTGGTGTAACAACATGTTAGTGTTCTGGTGTAACAACATGTTAGTGTTCTGATGTAACAACATGTTAGTGTTCTGGTGTAACAACATGTTAGTGTTCTGGTGTAACAACATGTTAGTGTTCTGGTGTAACAACATGTTAGTGTTCTGGTGTAACAACATGTTAGTGTTCTGGTGTAACAACATGTTAGTGTTCTGGTGTAACAACATGTTAGTGTTCTGGTGTAACAACATGTTAGTGTTCTAGTGTAACAACATGTTAGTGTTCTGGTGTAACAACATGTTAGTGTTCTGGTGTAACATGTTACATGTTACTGCACTGTTATAACATATTACTGTATTGCTTTAGTATATTAGTGTACTGTCTGAGCATATTTCTATAATGTTTTTGTATGATTCTGTAGTGTTGTTGCGTGTTGGATTACCATTGGTTTGTGTTAATGTGTTGTTGTTGTGTGTTTCTGCGCTGTCTTTTGCGGTTTATTGTACTCTTTTTAATAGGTACTGTATTGTTCTGGCTTTTTACTTTACTCTTCTTGCATGTTACTATTCTTGTATGTTGATATACTGTTGCTCTATGTTGCTGCACTTTTCTGCCACATCTTCCTTAACTAAGTCTCCCAAATTGACATTTATATCTCCGAAAACAATTATGTTGACTCAGAATTCACAAAATATTCACTGAATACTTCTTAGGATCCATAATCTTCTCTCATCAACACTTATCTCCACTATATGAATTAATACAAATATTGCTATAAATAATACCCGCAAAAAATAACAAGCCTCCGGGGATAAAGTTGACCATCATGGTGTCTCCATCTATTGGCAAAGAAAATATCAACAGACGATTATGCAATCTGACAAATTCGCCTCTTTGTTTATGTCTGGTATACTGCTGTTTTATTCACTTATATGTTGCTGTATTGTTCATATGCAACCTTAGCAACAACAATTGTCTTTTTCAACAATTCATTTCTTTTTATGTTAAATTTTTGCTAAGCTGTGTTCATCCAAACATTCACTTCCCTTTTTAATCTGTCTGTCTGTTATTTATTACAAAAATTTAGTGTTTGCCATCAGTGTGTGACTCACAGTTGTGTCATAAACATTGTTTGCCATCAGTGTGTGACTCACAGTTGTGTCATATACATTGTTTGCCATCAGTGTGTGACTCACAGTTGTGTCATATACATTGTTTGCCATCAGTGTGTGACTCACAGTTGTGTCATAAACATTGTTTGCCATCAGTGTGTGACTCACAGTTGTGTCATAAACATTGTTTGCCATCAGTGTGTGTGTGTGTGACTCACAGTTGTGTCATAAACATTGTTTGCCATCAGTGTGTGACTCACAGTTGTGTCATCATAAACATTGTCATAAACATTGTTTGCCATCAGTGTGTGACTCACAGTCATAAACATTTGTGTCATAGACATTGTTTGCCATCAGTGTGTGACTCACAGTTGTGTCATATACATTGTTTGCCATCAGTGTGTGACTCACAGTTGTGTCATAAACATTGTTTGCCATCAGTGTGTGACTCACAGTTGTGTCATAAACATTGTTTGCCATCAGTGTGTGACTCACAGTTGTGTCATAAACATTGTTTGCCATCAGTGTGTGACTCACAGTTGTGTCATAAACATTGTTTGCCATCAGTGTGTGACTCACAGTTGTGTCATCAAACATTGTTTGCCATCAGTGTGTGACTCACAGTTGTGTCATATACATTGTTTGCCATCAGTGTGTGACTCACAGTTGTGTCATAAACATTGTTTGCCATCAGTGTGTGACTCACAGTTGTGTCATAAACATTGTTTGCCATCATTGTTTGCCATCAGTGTGTGACTCACAGTTGTGTCATAAACATTGTTTGCCATCAGTGTGTGACTCACAGTTGTGTCATAAACATTGTTTGCCATCAGTGTGTGACTCACAGTTGTGTCATAAACATTGTTTGCCATCAGTGTGTGACTCACAGTTGTGTCATAAACATTGTTTGCCATCAGTGTGTGACTCACAGTTGTGTCATAAACATTGTCTGCGATACTGTCTAGTGTACTTAAAAAATAGTTTATAATTCTATATAATACTGAGTTCTGGTGTTTTTGAACAATATTATAAGTAAAAGATGACATGAAAGTTACACTTGTTAATAACTATCACAATGATGATGTTTGAGTTATTCTTGTCTCTTTATAAACAAAAATATATAGAAGCATCCCGTTTCATTTCAGTTTTTTTGTAAATAACTTATACAATAATATCAAATTCAGAATACAATCATGTAGGTAGGCATAAGAATTTGAAAAACATAAATGTAGCTCATAATAAAATAAAAAAAATAAAAATACCTTTGGTTATTTTACTCAAGTTTATATTAAATTAATTTTATAAAAATTATTTTGAATAACATTCTCAGTAAAAACTCTAGTGTTTGCTCTTTTGCCTTAGCTTATAGTATTTATTGTATTTAATTAGCATTTCGTAATTATCTATATTATATTAATTATATTTATGGTGCTACATTATCTGGGTATCATAATTAATGTTAAAGTTGACAGTAGTTGTTGTACTTACAAACTTCCTCCTGAACCTCATCATCATCCTCAAAGACTCTCTTTGTAAAGAAATATTTCATGGATTCATTTTTTCAACCATTTCCTCTAGAACTTAATACTTTAGAGTTCGTACAATTAATAAGAGCATAAGAATGGAGGAACACTGCATGAGGCCTACTGGCCCATACCAGGCAGGACCATCTCAAAACCAATCATTCCCACCTTCTTATTTCTCCAACCTATTTCCAAAACTAACAAACCTTTCACACTTTTTTATTTATCTAACCTATTTTTAAATTTCTCGATGGTTTTAGCCTCTATGATCTTACTTGGTAGATTGTTACACTCACCGACAACTCTCAAAACCTGTACTTTCCTACGTACATTCTAAATTTAAATTTATTCAATTTATAACCATTATTTTGAGTTCTTTCCAGACTCAATTTCCTTGGTACTTTATTTGTATTGCCTTTGTTTATGTTTGTCTTTTACGTATATACCTAAATGTTAATATCCTCTTATTTTAGGTCTCTGGAGTGAAGGTTCAAGACTCTCAGTCTGTCCTCGTATGAAAGATGCCTTATATTATGGATTAGTTATGATTTCATTCTCTGAATGTTGTCCAATGCATTCATATCCATTCTCTAGTATGGTGACCAAAACTGAGCTGGTGAGTGTTGATAAGTGAGTGTTGATAAATGGTTCAGAGAACCGACAAAGATCTGATAAATTAGACACATGTGCAGCACTTGGGTACCTTTATTGTGGAAACGTTCCGCCACGTTCAGAGAGAGTTTGAGGTAATCAGTTCTTCAGTCTGGAGTCAGGTATTAAGTCCATCATTCGTGAAAAGAATATAGAATATGCAGGAAGAAGTGACTGCAGACATATAGTAGCATGTAAGTTCTTTCTTCTCTCATATTCTGTATTCTTTTCAAGACTGATGGACTGATTACATCGAGTCCAGGCTGAGGGACTGATTACCTAAAGCTCCTACTGATTTTTCACCATTCTTCTTTGTACTGGACTGATAACGCCATTGTGTGGCGAAATGTTTTCACAGTAAGCATACCGAAGTATTGCACATGTGTCTAATTTATCATACTCTATGTGAGATCTTACTGGTGATGTATGGACCTGTAAACTAACTTTTGAACTCCTGTTACTTAAACTTTTTGCTATTGAAACCAAGTAATCTGATAAATTTATTGCACACAATTAGGCACTGTTATCTTGGCTTCAGATTTCTACTGACAATAACTCCCATAATGGAAGTTTATCAGAGACCTTAACAAAGAGACGTGTTGTCCAGGCTTCAGAATTGTCTGCTAAAATTCTTTTAGTCCCAAGATCAGGTCCTCCGAACTGAGAGACTATTTTTTTCTCAAAGAGCTTTTGTTAAATGTTTGTGATGGTCATTGTTGTTTATGTTAGCAAAGAAATGGTGAAAGAAATGAAGCTGTGGAAGAATTACTAAGCGAGAAAGTCTTATTAAATTATTTATTAATTATTTAGGGTAAATCACTATCTTTCTAACGATTATTCACAAGAGTTTCGTTTTAGTTTTATGCACAACTTTACATCTTACTTTGAAGGTCTTTTGATTACTGTAAACAGGTATATTTTGATAGGGAACACTATTATGCTTACGAATCTGTTGATAATGTCACCATAGTGACTCCAACCCAACTGGAAAGTAATCCTTAACATTGGAAGAATACTTTTGAAACTTCTAAACTCAGTGAACCAACAGTGACGTCAGTGCTGTTGGAAAACTAAAACTACCGTCGCTACTAAATTGATAATGACATCAGCTATATTTGGGAAAACATTAAAACTATCGTAAACAGAAATTTCGTCTGTATAATTATATCTTGCTTTCATTACATCTTTTCTCTTGTAAACAGACATGAATAACTAAAACAAAATAAATGATTTGTTGTGAAGTACATGACTTATTATGTATAGTAAAACAAGATATCACTGCATAAAACAGCAGTATAGGAGATAGTAACAAAGAAACAAACTAGCCAGGTTGTGGCAGTGACTGACACAATCTTGTCAGCAGAACGAGACTATGATGGACGATTTTATTTTCACTGTCACTAATTTTTGTTGTGAATGTTTTGGGAACTTTAGTCATGGGGTGACATGAATGTTAATATTGGAGACACTGTTGTGGAAGATACAGTGGGAAAGTTTACTGTGCTTGATCTCAATAACAATATGCAACCTTCAACTTACTTCAATAATACAGCAAGAATGTTAACATGCAATAACGGTAAATACACACAAAAAATTAAAGCAACACGGAAGAACAGTAATGTAATTTACAAGAAGTGTAGTAGCATAAAAGACACAATAAAAAACAGCAGAGTAACACAAAACAGAAGAGTAAAACAGCACAATAACACACGTAAAGTAACTCATAATAACAATACATAAATACAGAGAAGCAGTAGTATAACACACAAGTATAGTAAATTATTAGAACAAGAAGTAAGATTGAACTTAAGAACTTAAAGAACAAGAACAATAAGATTGAACTTAAGAACAATAAGTAAGATTGAACTTAAGAACAATAAGTAAGATTGAACTTAAGAACAATAAGTAAGATTGAACTTAAGAACAATAAGTAAGATTGAACTTAAGAACAATAAGTAAGATTGAACTTAAGAACAATAAGTAAGATTGAACTTAAGAACAATAAGTAAGATTGAACTTAAGAACAATAAGTAAGATTGAACTTAAGAACAATAAGTAAGATTGAACTAAAGAACAATAAGTAAATTTGAACTTAATTACAATAAGTAAGATTGAACTTAAGAACAATAAGTAAGATTGAACTTAAGAACAATAAGTAAGATTGAACTTAAGAACAATAAGTAAGATTGAACTTAAGAACAATAAGTAAGATTGAACTTAAGAACAATAAGTAAGATTGAACTTAAGAACAATAAGTAAGATTGAACTTAAGAACAATAAGTAAGATTGAACTTAAGAACAATAAGTAAGATTGAACTTAAGAACAATAAGTAAGATTGAACTTAAGAACAATAAGTAAGATTGAACTTAAGAACAATAAGTAAGATTGAACTTAAGAACAATAAGTAAGATTGAACTTAAGAACAATAAGTAAGATTGAACTTAAGAACAATAAGTAAGATTGAACTTAAGAACAATAAGTAAGATTGAACTTAAGAACAATAAGTAAGATTGAACTTAAGAACAATAAGTAAGATTGAACTTAAGAACAATAAGTAAGATTGAACTTAAGAACAATAAGTAAGATTGAACTTAAGAACAATAAGTAAAATTGAATAAGTAAGATTGAACTTAAGAACAATAAGTAAGATTGAACTTAAGAACAATAAGTAAGATTGAACTTAAGAACAATAAGTAAGATTGAACTTAAGAACAATAAGTAAGATTGAACTTAAGAACAATAAGTAAGATTGAACTTAAGAACAATAAGTAAGATTGAACTTAAGAACAATAAGTAAGATTGAACTTAAGAACAATAAGTAAGATTGAACTTAAGAACAATAAGTAAGATTGAACTTAAGAACAATAAGTAAGATTGAACTTAAGAACAATAAGTAAGATTGAACTTAAGAACAATAAGTAAGATTGAACTTAAGAACAATAAGAACTTAAGAACAATAAGTAAGATTGAACTTAAGAACAATAAGTAAGATTGAACTTAAGAACAATAAGTAAGATTGAACTTAAGAACAATAAGTAAGATTGAACTTAAGAACAATAAGTAAGATTGAACTTAAGAACAATAAGTAAGATTGAACTTAAGAACAATAAGTAAGATTGAACTTAAGAACAATAAGTAAGATTGAACTTAAGAACAATAAGTAAGATTGAACTTAAGAACAATAAGTAAGATTGAACTTAAGAACAATAAGTAAGATTGAACTTAAGAACAATAAGTAAGATTGAACTTAAGAACAATAAGTAAGATTGAACTTAAGAACAATAAGTAAGATTGAACTTAAGAACAATAAGTAAGATTGAACTTAAGAACAATAAGTAAGATTGAACTTAAGAACAATAAGTAAGATTGAACTTAAGAACAATAAGTAAGATTGAACTTAAGAACAATAAGTAAGATTGAACTTAAGAACAATAAGTAAGATTGAACTTAAGAACAATAAGTAAGATTGAACTTAAGAACAATAAGTAAGATTGAACTTAAGAACAATAAGTAAGATTGAACTTAAGAACAATAAGTAAGATTGAACTTAAGAACAATAATATTGAACTTAAGAACAATAAGTAAGATTGAACTTTAAGTAAGATTGAACTTAAGAACAATAAGTAAGATTGAACTTAAGAACAATAAGTAAGATTGAACTTAAGAACAATAAGTAGAGATTGAACTTAAGAACAATAAGTAAGATTGAACTTAAGAACAATAAGTAAGATTGAACTTAAGAACAATAAGTAAGATTGAACTTAAGAACAATAAGTAAGATTGAACTTAAGAACAATAAGTAAGATTGAACTTAAGAACAATAAGTAAGATTGAACTTAAGAACAATAAGTAAGATTGAACTTAAGAACAATAAGTAGGATTGAACTTAAGAACAATAAATTGATCTTAAGATTGAACTTCAGAACAATAAGTAAGATTGAACTTAAGAACAATAAGTAAGATTGAACTTAAGAACAATAAGTAAGATTGAACTTAAGAACAATAAGTAAGATTGAACTTAAGAACAATAAGTAAGATTGAACTTAAGAACAATAAGTAAGATTGAACTTAAGAACAATAAGTAAGATTGAACTTAAGAACAATAAGTAAGATTGAACTTAAGAACAATAAGTAAGATTGAACTTAAGAACAATAAGTAAGATTGAACTTAAGAACAATAAGTAAGATTGAACTTAAGAACAATAAGTAAGATTGAACTTAAGAACAATAAGTAAGATTGAACTTAAGAACAATAAGTAAGATTGAACTTAAGAACAATAAGTAAGATTGAACTTAAGAACAATAAGTAAGATTGAACTTAAGAACAATAAGTAAGATTGAACTTTTAGGACAATAAGTAAGATTGAACTTTTAGAACAATAAGTAAGATTGAACTTTTAGGACAATAAGTAAGATTGAACTTTTAGAACAATAAGTAAGATTGAACTTAAGAACAATAAGTAAGATTGAACTTAAGAACAATAAGTAAGATTGAACTTAAGAACAATAAGTAAGATTGAACTTAAGAACAATAAGTAAGATTGAACTTAAGAACAATAAGTAAGATTGAACTTAAGAACAATAAGAGAGATTGAACTTAAGAACTTAAGAACAATAAGTAAGATTGAACTTAAGAACAATAAGTAAGATTGAACTTAAGAACAATAAGTAAGATTGAACTTAAGAACAATAAGTAAGATTGAACTTAAGAACAATAAGTAAGATTGAACTTAAGAACAATAAGTAAGATTGAACTTAAGAACAATAAGTAAGATTGAACTTAAGAACAATAAGATTGAACTTAAGATTGAACTTAAGAACAATAAGTAAGATTGAACTTAAGAACAATAAGTAAGATTGAACTTTAAGTAAGAACTAAGTAAGATTGAACTTAAGAACAATAAGTAAGATTGAACTTAAGAACAATAAGTAAGATTGAACTTAAGAACAATAAGTAAGATTGAACTTAAGAACAATAAGTAAGATTGAACTTAAGAACAATAAGTAAGATTGAACTTAAGAACAATAAGTAAGATTGAACTTAAGAACAATAAGTAAGATTGAACTTAAGAACAATAAGTAAGATTGAACTTAAGAACAATAAGTAAGATTGAACTTAAGAACAATAAGTAAGATTGAACTTAAGAACAATAAGTAAGATTGAACTTAAGAACAATAAGTAAGATTGAACTTAAGAACAATAAGTAAGATTGAACTTAAGAACAATAAGTAAGATTGAATAAGTAAGAACTTAAGACTGAACTTAAGAACAATAAGTAAGATTGAACTTAAGAACAATAAGTAAGATTGAACTTAAGAACAATAAGATAGAACATAAGAATAATACAGAAATACACAATAAAAATGCTGTAGAACAGTTCAGTATTACATAATAAAAATACAGCAACATACAGTAGAACAGCACAGTAATATATAATGGAAATACAGTAAAATACAGTAGAACAGTGCATTAATACATAATAAAAATACAGTAACATACAGTAGAACAGCAGAGTAATATATAATGGAAATACAGTAAAATACAGTAGAACAGTGCAGTAATACATAAAAATACAGTAACATACAGTAGAACAGTGCAGTAATACATAAAAATACAGTAACATACAGTAGAACAGTGCAGTAATACATAAAAATACAGTAACATACAGTAGAACAGTGCAGTAATACATAAAAATACAGTAACATACAGTAGAACAGTGCAGTAATACATAAAAATACAGTAACATACAGTAGAACAGTGCAGTAATACATAAAAATACAGTAACATACAGTAGAACAGTGCAGTAATACATAATAAAAATACAGTAACATACAGTAGAACAGTGCAGTAATACATAAAAATACAGTAACATACAGTAGAACAGTGCAGTAATACATAAAAATACAGTAACATACAGTAGAACAATACACAAGTACCGCACAAGAACATACAAAACAACACAGTAAAATAGGGAAACACTGGAGCAACAAACTAATACATAAAACAACAAACAGTATTAGATACATTAACAAAGTTGTAGCAGCCAGGTTGTAGGATCCACACCTGACATGAAGAGTTGTAGCAGCCAGGTTGTAGGATCCACACCTGACATGAAGAGTTGTAGCAGCCAGGTTGTAGGATCCACACCTGACATGAAGAGTTGTAGCAGCCAGGTTGTAGGATCCACACCTGACATGAAGAGTTGTAGCAGCCAGGTTGTAGGATCCACACCTGACATGAAGAGTTGTAGCAGCCAGGTTGTAGGATCCACACCTGACATGAAGAGTTGTAGCAGCCAGGTTGTAGGATCCACACCTGACATGAAGAGTTGTAGCAGCCAGGTTGTAGGATCCACACCTGACATGAAGAGTTGTAGCAGCCAGGTTGTAGGATCCACACCTGACATGAAGAGTTGTAGCAGCCAGGTTGTAGGATCCACACCTGACATGAAGAGTTGTAGCAGCCAGGTTGTAGGATCCACACCTGACATGAAGAGTTGTAGCAGCCAGGTTGTAGGATCCACACCTGACATGAAGAGTTGTAGCAGCCAGGTTGTAGGATCCACACCTGACATGAAGAGTTGTAGCAGCCAGGTTGTAGGATCCACACCTGACATGAAGAGTTGTAGCAGCCAGGTTGTAGGATCCACACCTGACATGAAGAGTTGTAGCAGCCAGGTTGTAGGATCCACACCTGACATGAAGAGTTGTAGCAGCCAGGTTGTAGGATCCACACCTGACATGAAGAGTTGTAGCAGCCAGGTTGTAGGATCCACACCTGACATGAAGAGTTGTAGCAGCCAGGTTGTAGGATCCACACCTGACATGAAGAGTTGTAGCAGCCAGGTTGTAGGATCCACACCTGACATGAAGAGTTGTAGCAGCCAGGTTGTAGGATCCACACCTGACATGAAGAGTTGTAGCAGCCAGGTTGTAGGATCCACACCTGACATGAAGAGTTGTAGCAGCCAGGTTGTAGGATCCACACCTGACATGAAGAGTTGTAGCAGCCAGGTTGTAGGATCCACACCTGACATGAAGAGTTGTAGCAGCCAGGTTGTAGGATCCACACCTGACATGAAGAGTTGTAGCAGCCAGGTTGTAGGATCCACACCTGACATGAAGAGTTGTAGCAGCCAGGTTGTAGGATCCACACCTGACATGAAGAGTTGTAGCAGCCAGGTTGTAGGATCCACACCTGACATGAAGAGTTGTAGCAGCCAGGTTGTAGGATCCACACCTGACATGAAGAGTTGTAGCAGCCAGGTTGTAGGATCCACACCTGACATGAAGAGTTGTAGCAGCCAGGTTGTAGGATCCACACCTGACATGAAGAGTTGTAGCAGCCAGGTTGTAGGATCCACACCTGACATGAAGAGTTGTAGCAGCCAGGTTGTAGGATCCACACCTGACATGAAGAGTTGTAGCAGCCAGGTTGTAGGATCCACACCTGACATGAAGAGTTGTAGCAGCCAGGTTGTAGGATCCACACCTGACATGAAGAGTTGTAGCAGCCAGGTTGTAGGATCCACACCTGACATGAAGAGTTGTAGCAGCCAGGTTGTAGGATCCACACCTGACATGAAGAGTTGTAGCAGCCAGGTTGTAGGATCCACACCTGACATGAAGAGTTGTAGCAGCCAGGTTGTAGGATCCACACCTGACATGAAGAGTTGTAGCAGCCAGGTTGTAGGATCCACACCTGACATGAAGAGTTGTAGCAGCCAGGTTGTAGGATCCACACCTGACATGAAGAGTTGTAGCAGCCAGGTTGTAGGATCCACACCTGACATGAAGAGTTGTAGCAGCCAGGTTGTAGGATCCACACCTGACATGAAGAGTTGTAGCAGCCAGGTTGTAGGATCCACACCTGACATGAAGAGTTGTAGCAGCCAGGTTGTAGGATCCACACCTGACATGAAGAGTTGTAGCAGCCAGGTTGTAGGATCCACACCTGACATGAAGAGTTGTAGCAGCCAGGTTGTAGGATCCACACCTGACATGAAGAGTTGTAGCAGCCAGGTTGTAGGATCCACACCTGACATGAAGAGTTGTAGCAGCCAGGTTGTAGGATCCACACCTGACATGAAGAGTTGTAGCAGCCAGGTTGTAGGATCCACACCTGACATGAAGAGTTGTAGCAGCCAGGTTGTAGGATCCACACCTGACATGAAGAGTTGTAGCAGCCAGGTTGTAGGATCCACACCTGACATGAAGAGTTGTAGCAGCCAGGTTGTAGGATCCACACCTGACATGAAGAGTTGTAGCAGCCAGGTTGTAGGATCCACACCTGACATGAAGAGTTGTAGCAGCCAGGTTGTAGGATCCACACCTGACATGAAGAGTTGTAGCAGCCAGGTTGTAGGATCCACACCTGACATGAAGAGTTGTAGCAGCCAGGTTGTAGGATCCACACCTGACATGAAGAGTTGTAGCAGCCAGGTTGTAGGATCCACACCTGACATGAAGAGTTGTAGCAGCCAGGTTGTAGGATCCACACCTGACATGAAGAGTTGTAGCAGCCAGGTTGTAGGATCCACACCTGACATGAAGAGTTGTAGCAGCCAGGTTGTAGGATCCACACCTGACATGAAGAGTTGTAGCAGCCAGGTTGTAGGATCCACACCTGACATGAAGAGTTGTAGCAGCCAGGTTGTAGGATCCACACCTGACATGAAGAGTTGTAGCAGCCAGGTTGTAGGATCCACACCTGACATGAAGAGTTGTAGCAGCCAGGTTGTAGGATCCACACCTGACATGAAGAGTTGTAGCAGCCAGGTTGTAGGATCCACACCTGACATGAAGAGTTGTAGCAGCCAGGTTGTAGGATCCACACCTGACATGAAGAGTTGTAGCAGCCAGGTTGTAGGATCCACACCTGACATGAAGAGTTGTAGCAGCCAGGTTGTAGGATCCACACCTGACATGAAGAGTTGTAGCAGCCAGGTTGTAGGATCCACACCTGACATGAAGAGTTGTAGCAGCCAGGTTGTAGGATCCACACCTGACATGAAGAGTTGTAGCAGCCAGGTTGTAGGATCCACACCTGACATGAAGAGTTGTAGCAGCCAGGTTGTAGGATCCACACCTGACATGAAGAGTTGTAGCAGCCAGGTTGTAGGATCCACACCTGACATGAAGAGTTGTAGCAGCCAGGTTGTAGGATCCACACCTGACATGAAGAGTTGTAGCGGCCAGGTTGTAGGATCCACACCTGACATGAAGAGTTGTAGCAGCCAGGTTGTAGGATCCACACCTGACATGAAGAGTTGTAGCAGCCAGGTTGTAGGATCCACACCTGACATGAAGAGTTGTAGCAGCCAGGTTGTAGGATCCACACCTGACATGAAGAGTTGTAGCAGCCAGGTTGTAGGATCCACACCTGACATGAAGAGTTGTAGCAGCCAGGTTGTAGGATCCACACCTGACATGAAGAGTTGTAGCAGCCAGGTTGTAGGATCCACACCTGACATGAAGAGTTGTAGCAGCCAGGTTGTAGGATCCACACCTGACATGAAGAGTTGTAGCAGCCAGGTTGTAGGATCCACACCTGACATGAAGAGTTGTAGCAGCCAGGTTGTAGGATCCACACCTGACATGAAGAGTTGTAGCAGCCAGGTTGTAGGATCCACACCTGACATGAAGAGTTGTAGCAGCCAGGTTGTAGGATCCACACCTGACATGAAGAGTTGTAGCAGCCAGGTTGTAGGATCCACACCTGACATGAAGAGTTGTAGCAGCCAGGTTGTAGGATCCACACCTGACATGAAGAGTTGTAGCAGCCAGGTTGTAGGATCCACACCTGACATGAAGAGTTGTAGCAGCCAGGTTGTAGGATCCACACCTGACATGAAGAGTTGTAGCAGCCAGGTTGTAGGATCCACACCTGACATGAAGAGTTGTAGCAGCCAGGTTGTAGGATCCACACCTGACATGAAGAGTTGTAGCAGCCAGGTTGTAGGATCCACACCTGACATGAAGAGTTGTAGCAGCCAGGTTGTAGGATCCACACCTGACATGAAGAGTTGTAGCAGCCAGGTTGTAGGATCCACACCTGACATGAAGAGTTGTAGCAGCCAGGTTGTAGGATCCACACCTGACATGAAGAGTTGTAGCAGCCAGGTTGTAGGATCCACACCTGACATGAAGAGTTGTAGCAGCCAGGTTGTAGGATCCACACCTGACATGAAGAGTTGTAGCAGCCAGGTTGTAGGATCCACACCTGACATGAAGAGTTGTAGCAGCCAGGTTGTAGGATCCACACCTGACATGAAGAGTTGTAGCAGCCAGGTTGTAGGATCCACACCTGACATGAAGAGTTGTAGCAGCCAGGTTGTAGGATCCACACCTGACATGAAGAGTTGTAGCAGCCAGGTTGTAGGATCCACACCTGACATGAAGAGTTGTAGCAGCCAGGTTGTAGGATCCACACCTGACATGAAGAGTTGTAGCAGCCAGGTTGTAGGATCCACACCTGACATGAAGAGTTGTAGCAGCCAGGTTGTAGGATCCACACCTGACATGAAGAGTTGTAGCGGCCAGGTTGTAGGATCGACACATGACATGAAGAGTTTTAGTGGCCAGGTTGTAGGATCCACACCTGACATGAAGAGTTGTAGCAGCCAGGTTGTAGGATCCACACCTGACATGAAGAGTTGTAGCAGCCAGGATGTAGGATCCACACCGGACATGAAGAGTTGTAGCAGCCAGGTTGTAGGATCCACACCTGACATGAAGAGTTGTAGCAGCCAGGTTGTAGGATCCACACCTGACATGAAGAGTTGTAGCAGCCAGGATGTAGGATCCACACCGGACATGAAGAGTTGTAGCAGCCAGGTTGTAGGATCCACACCTGATATGAAGAGTTGAAGCAGCCAGGTTGTAGAATCCACACCTGACATGAAGAGTTGTAGCGGCCAGCTTGTAGGATCCACACCTGACATGAAGAGTTGTTGCGGCAAGGTTGTAGGATCCACACCTGACATGAAGAGTTGTAGCAGCCAGATTGTAGGATCCACACCTGACATGAAGAGTTGTAGCGGCCAGGTTGTAGGATCCACACATGACATGAAGAGTTGTAGCAGCCAGGTTGTAGGATCCACACCTGACATGAAGAGTTGTAGCAGCCAGGTTGTAGGATCCACACCTGACATGAAGAGTTGTAGCAGCCAGGTTGTAGGATCCACACCGGACATGAAGAGTTGTAGCAGCCAGGTTGTAGGATCCACACCTGACATGAAGAGTTGTAGCAGCCAGGTTGTAGGATCCACACCTGACATGAAGAGTTGTAGCAGCCAGGTTGTAGGATCCACACCGGACATGAAGAGTTGTAGCAGCCAGGTTGTAGGATCCACACCGGACATGAAGAGTTGTAGCAGCCAGGTTGTAGGATCCACACCTGACATGAAGAGTTGTAGCAGCCAGGCTGTAGGATCCACACCGGACATGAAGAGTTGTAGCGGCCAGGTTGTAGGATCCACACCGGACACGAAGAGTTGTAGCGGCCAGGTTGTAGGATCCACACCGGACATGAAGAGTTGTAGCAGCCAGGTTGTAGGATCCACACCGGACATGAAGAGTTGTAGCAGCCAGGTTGTAGGATCCACACCGGACATGAAGAGTTGTAGCAGCCAGGTTGTAGGATCCTCACCTGACATGAAGAGTTGTAGCAGCCAGGTTGTAGGATCCACACCGGACATGAAGAGTTGTAGCAGCCAGGTTGTAGGATCCACACCGGACATGAAGAGTTGTAGCAGCCAGGTTGTAGGATCCACACCGGACATGAAGAGTTGTAGCAGCCAGGTTGTAGGATCCACACCTGACATGAAGAGTTGTAGCAGCCAGGTTGTAGGATCCACACCTGACATGAAGAGTTGTAGCAGCCAGGTTGTAGGATCCACACCTGACATGAAGAGTTGTAGCAGCCAGGTTGTAGGATCCACACCTGACATGAAGAGTTGTAGCAGCCAGGTTGTAGGATCCACACCTGACATGAAGAGTTGTAGCAGCCAGGTTGTAGGATCCACACCGGACATGAAGAGTTGTAGCAGCCAGGTTGTAGGATCCACACCTGACATGAAGAGTTGTAGCAGCCAGGTTGTAGGATCCACACCGGACATGAAGAGTTGTAGCAGCCAGGTTGTAGGATCCACACCTGACATGAAGAGTTGTAGCAGCCAGGTTGTAGGATCCACACCTGACATGAAGAGTTGTAGCAGCCAGGATGTAGGATCCACACCTGACATGAAGAGTTGTAGCAGCCAGGTTGTAGGATCCACACCTGACATGAAGAGTTGTAGCAGCCAGGTTGTAGGATCCACACCTGACATGAAGAGTTGTAGCAGCCAGGATGTAGGATCCACACCTGACATGAAGAGTTGTAGCAGCCAGGTTGTAGGATCCACACCTGACATGAAGAGTTGTAGCAGCCAGGTTGTAGGATCCACACCTGACATGAAGAGTTGTAGCAGCCAGGTTGTAGGATCCACACCTGACATGAAGAGTTGTAGCAGCCAGGTTGTAGGATCCACACCTGACATGAAGAGTTGTAGCAGCCAGGTTGTAGGATCCACACCTGACATGAAGAGTTGTAGCAGCCAGGTTGTAGGATCCACACCTGACATGAAGAGTTGTAGCAGCCAGGTTGTAGGATCCACACCTGACATGAAGAGTTGTAGCAGCCAGGTTGTAGGATCCACACCTGACATGAAGAGTTGTAGCAGCCAGGTTGTAGGATCCACACCGGACATGAAGAGTTGTAGCGGCCAGGTTGTAGGATCCACACCGGATATGAAGAGTTGTAGCAGCAAGGTTGTAGGATCCTCACCTGATATGAAGAGTTGTAGCAGCCAGGTTGTAGGATCCACACCGGACATGAAGAGTTGTAGCAGCCAGGTTGTAGGATCCACACCTGACATGAAGAGTTGTAGCAGCCAGGTTGTAGGATCCACACCGGACATGAAGAGTTGTAGCAGCCAGGTTGTAGGATCCACACCGGATATGAAGAGTTGTAGCAGCCAGGTTGTAGGATCCACACCTGACATGAAGAGTTGTAGCAGCCAGGTTGTAGGATCCACACCTGACATGAAGAGTTGTAGCAGCCAGGTTGTAGGATCCACACCGGACATGAAGAGTTGTAGCAGCCAGGTTGTAGGATCCACACCTGACATGAAGAGTTGTAGACATGAAGAGTTGTAGCAGCCAGGTTGTAGGATCCACACCTGACATGAAGAGTTGTAGCAGCCAGGTTGTAGGATCCACACCTGATATTTGTCGTCTAGAGGTCGAGTCTCACAGTTTCTTGTCCTTATTTTCTTGCCGGAGATATTTTATGTGATTGTCATTGTGAATATTTTTCTAAATATAGAGAAGGTGAGAAAAGTGAACACATGAAAAATAAGAAAGTGGAAGAGACTTTAATTGTTCAGTAATTATTTCTGGTGACTTCTTACCATCCATAAGACAGTTCGTGTCTTTTTTGCTTTATCTAAGACAAGTTTATTTCAATTGTCGCTTCTATACATCTTCACATTTCATGTGAAGAAATGTGAAGTTACTTACACTTAAGAATTTCCTCATTTCCCTCTCATTTCCTGTGTAAAATAATAGAAATTTTACATCTGTGTGAGACAGCGCAGATATGTGCATGAGAATGTGCACACATGTGTGAGACAGCGCAGATATGTGCATGAGAATGTGCACACATGTGTGAGACAGCGCAGATATGTGCATGAGAATGTGCACACATGTGTGAGACAGCGCAGATATGTGCATGAGAATGTGCACACATGTGTGAGACAGCGCAGATATGTGCATGAGAATGTGCACACATGTGTGAGACAGCGCAGATATGTGCATGAGAATGTGCACACAAGTGTGAGACAGCGCAGATATGTGCATGAGAATGTGCACACATGTGTGAGACAGCGCAGATATGTGCATGAGAATGTGCACACAAGTGTGAGACAGCGCAGATATGTGCATGAGAATGTGCACACATGTGTGAGACAGCGCAGATATGTGCATGAGAATGTGCACACAAGTGTGAGACAGCGCAGATATGTGCATGAGAATGTGCACACAAGTGTGAGACAGCGCAGATATGTGCATGAGAATGTGCACACATGTGTGAGACAGCGCAGATATGTGCATGAGAATGTGCACACAAGTGTGAGACAGCGCAGATATGTGCATGAGAATGTGCACACAAGTGTGAGACAGCGCAGATATGTGCATGAGAATGTGCACACATGTGTGAGACAGCGCAGATATGTGCATGAGAATGTGCACACATGTGTGAGACAGCGCAGATATGTGCATGAGAATGTGCACACATGTGTGAGACAGCGCAGATATGTGCATGAGAATGTGCACACATGTGTGAGACAGCGCAGATATGTGCATGAGAATGTGCACACATGTGTGAGACAGCGCAGATATGTGCATAGAATGTGCACACATGTGAGACAGCGCAGATATGTGCATGAGAATGTGCACACATGTGTGAGACAGCGCAGATATGTGCATGAGAATGTGCACACATGTGTGAGACAGCACAGATATGTGCATAGAATGTGCACACATGTGTGAGACAGCGCAGATATGTGCATGAGAATGTGCACACATGTGTGAGACAGCGCAGATATGTGCATGAGAATGTTCACACAAGTGTGAGACAGCGCAGATATGTGCATGAGAATGTTCACACATGTGTGAGACAGCGCAGATATGTGCATGAGAATGTGCACACAAGTGTGAGACAGCGCAGATATGTGCATGAGAATGTGCACACATGTGTGAGACAGCGCAGATATGTGCATGAGAATGTGCACACATGTGTGAGACAGCGCAGATATGTGCATGAGAATGTGCACACATGTGTGAGACAGCGCAGATATGTGCATGAGAATGTGCACACATGTGTGAGACAGCGCAGATATGTGCATAGAATGTGCACACATGTGTGAGACAGCGCAGATATGTGCATGAGAATGTGCACACATGTGTGAGACAGCGCAGATATGTGCATAGAATGTGCACACATGTGTGAGACAGCGCAGATATGTGCATGAGAATGTGCACACATGTGTGAGACAGCGCAGATATGTGCATGAGAATGTGCACACATGTGTGAGACAGCACAGATATGTGCATAGAATGTGCACACATGTGTGAGACAGCGCAGATATGTGCATGAGAATGTGCACACACGCGTGAGACAGCGCAGATATGTGCATGAGAATGTTCACACAAGTGTGAGACAGCGCAGATATGTGCATGAGAATGTTCACACATGTGTGAGACAGCGCAGATATGTGCATGAGAATGTTCACACAAGTGTGAGACAGCGCAGATATGTGCATGAGAATGTTCACACATGTGTGAGACAGCGCAGATATGTGCATGAGAATGTTCACACAAGTGTGAGACAGCGCAGATATGTGCATGAGAATGTGCACACAAGTGTGAGACAGCGCAGATATGTGCATGAGAATGTGCACACAAGTGTGAGACAGCGCAGATATGTGCATGAGAATGTTCACACAAGTGTGAGACAGCGCAGATATGTGCATGAGAATGTTCACACATGTGTGAGACAGCGCAGATATGTGCATGAGAATGTTCACACATGTGTGAGACAGCGCAGATATGTGCATGAGAATGTGCACACATGTGTGAGACAGCGCAGATATGTGCATGAGAATGTGCACACATGTGTGAGACAGCGCAGATATGTGCATGAGAATGTGCACACATGTGTGAGACAGCGCAGATATGTGCATGAGAATGTGCACACAAGTGTGAGACAGCGCAGATATGTGCATGAGAATGTGCACACATGTGTGAGACAGCGCAGATATGTGCATGAGAATGTGCACACATGTGTGAGACAGCGCAGATATGTGCATGAGAATGTGCACACATGTGTGAGACAGCGCAGATATGTGCATGAGAATGTGCACACAAGTGTGAGACAGCGCAGATATGTGCATGAGAATGTGCACACATGTGTGAGACAGCGCAGATATGTGCATGAGAATGTGCACACAAGTGTGAGACAGCGCAGATATGTGCATGAGAATGTGCACACAAGTGTGAGACAGCGCAGATATGTGCATGAGAATGTTCACACATGTGTGAGACAGCGCAGATATGTGCATGAGAATGTGCACACATGTGTGAGACAGCGCAGATATGTGCATGAGAATGTGCACACAAGTGTGAGACAGCGCAGATATGTGCATGAGAATGTGCACACAAGTGTGAGACAGCGCAGATATGTGCATGAGAATGTGCACACATGTGTGAGACAGCGCAGATATGTGCATGAGAATGTGCACACAAGTGTGAGACAGCGCAGATATGTGCATGAGAATGTGCACACAAGTGTGAGACAGCGCAGATATGTGCATGAGAATGTGCACACAAGTGTGAGACAGCGCAGATATGTGCATGAGAATGTGCACACAAGTGTGAGACAGCGCAGATATGTGCATGAGAATGTGCACACAAGTGTGAGACAGCGCAGATATGTGCATGAGAATGTGCACACAAGTGTGAGACAGCGCAGATATGTGCATGAGAATGTGCACACAAGTGTGAGACAGCGCAGATATGTGCATGAGAATGTGCACACAAGTGTGAGACAGCGCAGATATGTGCATGAGAATGTGCACACAAGTGTGAGACAGCGCAGATATGTGCATGAGAATGTGCACACAAGTGTGAGACAGCGCAGATATGTGCATGAGAATGTGCACACAAGTGTGAGACAGCGCAGATATGTGCATGAGAATGTGCACACAAGTGTGAGACAGCGCAGATATGTGCATGAGAATGTGCACACATGTGTGAGACAGCGCAGATATGTGCATGAGAATGTGCACACAAGTGTGAGACAGCGCAGATATGTGCATGAGAATGTTCACACAAGTGTGAGACAGCGCAGATATGTGCAGTGTGAGACAGCGCAGATAAGTGCATGAGAATGTGCACACAAGTGTGAGAAAGCGCTGATATGTGCATGAGAATGTGAGTGTGAGACAGCGCAGATATGTGCATGAGAATGTGCACACAAGTGTGAGACAGCGCAGATATGTGCATGAGAATGTGCACACATGTGTGAGACAGCGCAGATATGTGCATGAGAATGTGCACACAAGTGTGAGACAGCGCAGATATGTGCATGAGAATGTGCACACATGTGTGAGACAGCGCAGATATGTGCATGAGAATGTGCACACATGTGTGAGACAGCGCAGATATGTGCATGAGAATGTGCACACAAGTGTGAGACAGCGCAGATATGTGCATGAGAATGTGCACACATGTGTGAGACAGCGCAGATATGTGCATGAGAATGTTCACACAAGTGTGAGACAGCGCAGATATGTGCATGAGAATGTGCACACATGTGTGAGACAGCGCAGATATGTGCATGAGAATGTGCACACATGTGTGAGACAGCGCAGATATGTGCATGAGAATGTGCACACAAGTGTGAGACAGCGCAGATATGTGCATGAGAATGTGCACACAAGTGTGAGACAGCGCAGATATGTGCATGAGAATGTGCACACAAGTGTGAGACAGCGCAGATATGTGCATGAGAATGTGCACACAAGTGTGAGACAGCGCAGATATGTGCATGAGAATGTGCACACATGTGTGAGACAGCGCAGATATGTGCATGAGAATGTGCACACAAGTGTGAGACAGCGCAGATATGTGCATGAGAATGTGCACACATGTGTGAGACAGCGCAGATATGTGCATGAGAATGTGCACACAAGTGTGAGACAGCGCAGATATGTGCATGAGAATGTGCACACATGTGTGAGACAGCGCAGATATGTGCATGAGAATGTTCACACAAGTGTGAGACAGCGCAGATATGTGCATGAGAATGTGCACACAAGTGTGAGACAGCGCAGATATGTGCATGAGAATGTGCACACAAGTGTGAGACAGCGCAGATATGTGCATGAGAATGTGCACACAAGTGTGAGACAGCGCAGATATGTGCATGAGAATGTGCACACAAGTGTGAGACAGCGCAGATATGTGCATGAGAATGTGCACACATGTGTGAGACAGCGCAGATATGTGCATGAGAATGTGCACACAAGTGTGAGACAGCGCAGATATGTGCATGAGAATGTGCACACAAGTGTGAGACAGCGCAGATATGTGCATGAGAATGTGCACACAAGTGTGAGACAGCGCAGATATGTGCATGAGAATGTGCACACAAGTGTGAGACAGCGCAGATATGTGCATGAGAATGTGCACACATGTGTGAGACAGCGCAGATATGTGCATGAGAATGTGCACACAAGTGTGAGACAGCGCAGATATGTGCATGAGAATGTGCACACAAGTGTGAGACAGCGCAGATATGTGCATGAGAATGTGCATGAGACTGTGCACACAAGTGTGAGACAGCGCAGATATGTGCATGAGAATGTTCACACAAGTGTGAGACAGCGCAGATATGTGCATGAATGAATGTGTGAGACAGCGCAGATATGTGCATGAGAATGTTCACACATGTGTGAGACAGCGCAGATATGTGCATGAGAATGTGCTCACATGTGTGAGACAGCCCAGATATGTGCATGACAATGTGTTCACATGTGTGAGACAGCGCAAATATGTGCATGAGAATGTTCACACAAGTTTGAGACAGCGCAAATATGCGCATGAGAATGTGCACACAAGTGTGAGACAGCGCAGATATGTGCATGAGAATGTGCATGAGAATGTGCTCACATGTGTGAGACAGCTCAGATATGTGCATGAGAATGTGCTCACATGTGTGAGACAGCGCAGATATGTGCATGAGAATGTGCTCACATGTGTGAGACAGCGGAGATATCCGCATGAGAATGTTCACACAAGTGTGAGACAGTGCAGATATCCGCATGAGAATGTTCACACAAGTGTGAGACAGCGCAGATAGTGTGAGACAGCGCAGATATCCGCATGAGAATGTTCACACAAGTGTGAGACAGTGCAGATATCCGCATGAGAATGTTCACACAAGTGTGAGACAGCGCAGATATGTGCATGAGAATGTGCACACAAGTGTGAGACAGCGCAGATATGCGCATGAGAATGTGCACACAAGTGTGAGACAGCGCAGATATGCGCATGAGAATGTGCACACAAGTGTGAGACAGCGCAGATATGTGCATGAGAATGTGCACACAAGTGTGAGACTGCAGATATCCGCAAGAGAATGTGCACACATGTGTGAGACAACGCAGTTATGCGCATGAGAATGTGCACACAAGTGTGAGTGATATAAGGCTCAGAATATTAAACACAGTAAGTGTACTTGGGAATTTGTATCTACATACTTGTTAGACTTGGACGAGAGTATTATATGCGTTGTAATTTACGTGCCTGCTTGTGTGTGATTGTGTGTGTACTCACCTTTTTGTGGTTGCATGGGTCGAGGCTCAGCTCCTGGCCCCGCCTCTTCACTGACCACTACTGGGTCCTCCCTCTCCCCACTCCATGAGCTTCATCATACCTCGTCTTAAAACTATGTATGGTTCCTGCCTCAACTACATCACTTGCCAGTTTATTCCACTTTCTAACAACTCTATGGCTGAAGAAATACATCCTAACATCCCTTTGACTCATCTGAGTCTTCAATTTCCAATTGAGGCCCCTTGTTTTTATGTCGTTATCATGTCTTCCCTAACCCTCCTGTCCTCCAGTGTTGTCAGGCCGATTTCCCTTAACTTTTCTTCGTAGGATATTCCCCTTAGCTCTGGAACCAGCCTTGTTACAAATCTTTGCACATTCTCTAATTTCTTGACGTGCTTGACCAGGTGTGAGTTCCAAACTGGTGCTGCGTACTCCAATATGAGCCTGTTGTACACAGTGTACAGTCTTGAATGATTCCTTACTGAGGTATCGGAACGCTATTCTCAGGTTTGCCAGGCGCCCATATGCCGCAGCAGTTATCTGGTTAATGTGTTCTTCCGGAGATGATCTCGGTATTAAGCTCACCCCTAGATCTCCTTGAGTGAGGTTTGCAGTCTTTGGCCACCTAGCCTATACTCTGTCTGCGGTCTTCTTTGCCTTTCGCCGATCTTCATGACTTTGCATTTGCGGGGTTAAATTCTAAGAGCCAGTTGCTGGACCTCGCGTCCAGCCTGTCTAAGTCTCTTTGTAGTCCTGTCTGATCCGCATCTGATATAATTCTCCTCATTAACTTCACATCATCTGCAAACAGGGACACTTCTGAGTCTATCCCTTCCGTCATGTCATTCACATATACCAAGAACAGCACTCTTCCCAGGACTGGCCCCTGTGGGACCCCTCTCGTCAAAGGCTCCCACTGTGATACCTCATCACGTACCGTAACTCGCTCTTGTCTCCCTGTCAGGTATTCTCTGATCCATTGCAGTGCCCTTCCTGTTATACGTGCCTGATCCTCTAGCTTCTGCACTACTCTCTTGTGAGGAACTATGTCGAAGGCCTTGTTGCAGTCAACCCACCCTCCCTCTCATGTCTTACTTCAGTTGCCTTGTCATAAAACTCCAATAGGTTTGTGGCACAGGATTTACCTTCCATGAATCTGTGCCGACTGTCGTTTATAATCTAGTTCCGTTCCAGGTGCTCCACCACTCTCCTCCTGATAATCTTCTCCATCAGTTTGCATACTATACACGTCAGTGATTCTGGTCTATAGTTTAGTGCCTCGTTTCTGTCTCTTAAAGATGGGGACTACATTTGCCATCTTCCATATCTCAGGTAGTTGCCCAGTTTCAAGGGATGTTTTGATGATTGTGGTTAGTGGCACACACAGTGTCTCTGCTCCCTCTCTAAGGACCCATGGAGAGATGTTGTCCGGTCCCACCGCCTTTGAGGTATCAAATTCACTTAGAAGCTTCTTCACCTCTTCCTCGGTTGCGTGTATTTCATCCAACACTTGTTGGTTTATCCCTTGTTGGTGTACCCCTCTGCTTTGTCTTCCCAGTGTCCCTTCTGCCTCCACTGTAAATACTTCCTTTAATCCCGTGTTAAGCTCTTCACATACTTTATCGTTTCTTGTGGGCTGCCCCACCTTTTTTCCTCAGCCTGATTACCTGATCCTTGACTGTCGTCTTCCTCCTGATGTGGCTATGAAGCAGTTTCGGGTCAGATTTGACTTTCGATGCTATGTCGTTTTCGAACTGCCGCTGGGCATACGCGTTTCTGGCTCGTCGACTAATCTCTTTGTTTTCCTGGGTCTTTTGCCTTCTGTACTTTTTCCATTATCTAGCGCTGTTAGTTTTTGCCTTCCCAACACCTGCTGGTAAACCAGGGGCTCGTTCTGGTCTTCCCATTATTTCTGGTACCCTTGGGAACAAACCATTCCTCTGCCTCCTTGCATTTTGTTGTTACCCAGTCCATCATTTCGTGTACTGACTTTGTGTGTGTGTGTGTGCGTGTGTGTACTCACCTAGTTGTACTCACCTAGTTGAGGTTGCAGGGGTCGAGTCCGAGCTCCTGGCCCCGCCTCTTCACTGGTCGCTACTAGGTCACTCTCCCTGAACCGTGAGCTTTATCATACCTCTGCTTAAAGCTATGTATGGATCCTGCCTCCACTACATCGCTTCCCAAACTATTCCACTTCCTGACTACTGTGTGGCTGAAGAAATACTTCGTAACATCCCTGTGATTCATCTGCGTCTTCAACTTCCAACTGTGTCCCCTTGTTACTGTGTCCAATCTCTGGAACCTCCTGTCTTTATTCACCTTGTCATTCCTCTCAGTATTTTGTACGTCGTTATCATGTCCCCTCTATCTCTCCTGTCCTCCAGTGTCGTCAGTTTGATTTCCCGTAACCTCTCCTCGTAGGACATACCTCTTAGCTCTGGGACTAGTCTTGTTGCAAGCTTTTGCACTTTCTCTAGTTTCTTTACGTGCTTGGCTAGGTGTAGGCTCCAAACTGGTGCCGCATACTCCACTATGGGCCTAACGTACACGGTGTACAGGGTCCTGAACGATTCCTTATTAAGATGTCGGAATGCTGTTCTAAGGTTTGCTAGGCGCCCATATGCTGCGGCCGTTATTTGGTTGATGTGCGCTTCAGGAGATGTGCCTGGTGTTATACTCACCCCAAGATCTTTCTCCTTGAGTGAGGTTTGTAGTCTCTGGCCCCCTAAACTGTAGTCCGTCTGCGGTCTTCTTTGCCCTTCCCCAATCTTCATGACTTTGCACTTAATGGGGTTAAACTCCAGGAGCCAATTGCTGGACCAGGTCTGCAGCCTGTCTAGATCTCATTGTAGTTCTGCCTGGTTTTCAATCGAATGAATTCTTCTCAACTTCACGTCATCTGCAAACAGGGACACTTCGGAGTCTATTCCTTCCATCATGTCATGTGTGTGTGTGTGTGTGTGTGTGTGTGTGTGTGTGTGTGTGTGTGTGTGTGTGTGTGTGTGTGTGTGTGTGTGTGTGTGTGTGTGTGTGTGTGTGTGTGTGTGTGTGTGTGTGTGTGTGTATGTGTGTGTGTGTGTGTGTGTGTACTCACCTAGTTGTACTCACCTAGTTGAGGTTGCAGGGGTCGAGTCCGAGCTCCTGGCCCCGCCTCTTCACTGATCGCTACTAGGTCACTCTCCCTGAACCGTGAGCTTTATCATACCTCTACTTAAAGCTATGTATGGATCCTGCCTCCACTACATCGCATCCCAAATTATTCCACTTACTGACTACTCTGTGGCTGAAGAAATACTTTCTAACATCCCTGTGATTCATCTGTGTCTTCAACTTCCAACTTTGTCCCCTTGTTACTGTGTCCAATCTCTGGAACTTCCTGTCTTTGTCCACCTTGTCAATTCCTCTCAGTATTTTGTATGTCGTTATCATGTCCCCTCTATCTCTCCTGTCCTCCAGTGTCGTCAGGTTGATTTCCCTTAACCTCTCCTCGTAGGACATACCTCTTATCTCTGGGACTAGTCTTGTTGCAAACTTTTGCACTTTCTTTAGTTTCTTTTCGTGCTTGGCTAGGTGTGGGCTCCAAACTGGTGCCGCATACTCCAATATGGGCCTAACGTACACGGTGTACAGGGTCCTGAACGATTCCTTATTAAGATGTCGGAATGCTGTTCTGAGGTTTGCTAGGCGCCCATATTAAGATGTCGGAATGCTGTTCTGAGGTTTGCTAGGCGCCCATATGCTGCGGCCGTTATTTGGTTGATGTGCTCTTCAGGAGATGTGCCTGGTGTTATACTCACCCCAAGATCTTTTTCCTTGAGTGAGGTTTGTAGTCTCTGGCCCCCTAGACTGTACTCCGTCTGCCGTCTTCTTTGCCCTTCCCTAATCTTCATGACTTTGCACTTGGTGGGATTGAACTCCAGGAGCCAATTGCTGGACCAGGTCTGCAGCCTGTCCAGATCCCTTTGTAGTTCTGCCTGGTCTTCGATCGAGTGAATTCTTCTCATCAACTTCACGTAATCTGCAAACAGGGACACCTCAGAGTCTATTCCTTCCGTCATGTCGTTCACAAATACCAGAAACAGCACTGGTCCTAGGACTGACCCCTGTGGGACCCCGCTGGTCACAGGTGCCCACTCTGACACCTCGCCACGTACCATGACTCGCTGCTGTCTTCCTGACAAGTATTCCCTGATCCATTGTAGTGCCTTCCCTGTTATCCCTGCTTGGTCCTCCAGTTTTTGTACCAATCCCTTGTGTGGAACTTTGTCAAGCACCTTCTTGCAGTCCAAGAATATGCAATCCACCCACCCCTCTCTCTCTTGTCTTACTGCTGTCACCATGTCACAGAACTACAGTAGGTTTGTGACACAGGATTTCCCGTCCCTGAAACCATGTTGGCTGCTGTTGATGATATCATTCCTTTCTAGGTGTTCCACCACTCTTCTCCTGATAATCTTATCCATGATTTTGCATACTATACATGTCAGGGACACTGGTCTGTAGTTCAGTGCTTCATGTCTGTCTCCTTTTTTAAAGATTGGGACTACATTTGCTGTTTTCCATGCCTCAGGCAATCTCCCTGTTTCGATAGATGTATTGAATATTGTTGTTAGGGGTACACATAGCGCCTCTGCTCCCTCTCTCAGGACCCATGGAGAGATGTTATCCGGCCCCATTGCCTTTGAGGTATCTAGCTCACTCAGTGTGTGTGTGTGTGTATGTGTGTGTGTGTGTGTGTGTGTGTGTGTGTGTGTGTGTGTGTGTGTGTGTGTGTGTGTGTGTGTGTGTGTGTGTGTGTGTGTGTGTGTGTGTGTGTGTGTGTGTGTGTGTGTGTGTGTGTGTGTGTGTGTGTGTGTGTGTGTGTGTGTGTGTGTGTGTGTGTGTGTGTATGTGTGTGTGTGTGTGTGTGTGTGTGTGTGTGTGTGTGTGTGTGTGTGTGTGTGTGTGTGTGTGTGTGTGTGTGTGTGTGTGTGTGTGTGTGTGTGTGTGTGTGTGTGTGTGTGTGTGTGTGTGTGTGTGTGTGTGTATGTGTGCGTGTGCTCGTGCGTGTGTGCTCACCTATATTTTCTCGTAGTTTTCAACACTTCAGTAATTTGATTTCAGTGTTTGGAATTTTTCGCTGTAACATTGATCTTACTGACCTTCTCCCATTGTTTAACATTCAATCTTTCATCACCAACAATCCTTGTTTACGGTGCCATGGGAAGCTTCCCCAGTACCAGCTGTACAATTACTGCTGTAACTTGCAACTACACTACACTAAACACTATGTTCTTTTGTTCTTCTCAAAGCGCACTGATATTTTCTTGAAGTATTTTTATGAATGTGTAAATGTACTTTACGGCTCTCACGCATTTTCAGCATTTTTTTAGCTCGAAGGCCAGACGGAAAATCACTATTTGTTTGGAGTTCACACACAAGTACACATGTGACTTTCTTAACACAAGAACCGGGGATGCAATGACCACACTGTGATGTAGTGATCTCTGTTATCGTTAGTAACAAAATATACATGAAGGCCACATTCTTATACATAGTAACACCAGAGATACAAATATCACACTGTTATTCACAGTAGCGCCAGAGATACAAAGATTACGTTGTTTTACACAGTAATACCAGAGATACCGTGATCACATTGCTGTACATTGTAACACCAGAAATAGAGGGATCAGGCTGAGATACAGAGTAACACCAGAGATACAATGATCATCCTGTTATACATAGCAAAATCCTCCCCCCCCCAAAAAAAAAAAAAAAAAAACTAAACAAATACGACACATAAATAAAAGGATCAGATGAAAAACAGATGGTGTGGCTGGCTGGGAGGTTCCTGTCTTCTGGCTGGACCAGGTTTACAGGGATACAATGATCACATGTAATAACATGGGAGGATACACACATTTCTTTGTAACCTCCCCTGTTATTATATCTACCTGTATACTGATATTATATATGGGCAGTGTTGCATGGAGTTACCCTCACAACACACACTCAACACTCATTAACACTGTTATAATGTGTTCTTCACTAGCAACTATATATCAGTTGGTTATAAATGACCATTATTTTTAAAGGGGTGGACCGGTAAGCCAGCGGAAGGCCTCGGTCAGATGACCAAAGCTCCAAAGGCGGGTCATCATCTGACTAAGACCTGCGTCAGGAAACACTTGTCCTGTTTCCTGATAAACCTTACCTAACCTAACCTGTGTTCTTCACTCACATAAACACTCAGCACTCATTAACACTGTTATAATGTGTTCTTCAGTAACATATACTCATATTACCTCTATTCACACCATGTAATTGTTGTTTCTAACTGACTTCCTGTGACATTCACATTCATTATTTACTTCTCTCTTAACAAAACAAATAAGGTACAAATATACATAATTTGTTTCACTAAGATTCTTATACATCGTGAAGTAACTTTGTTGTAACAACATTTCGCTCACTATAATATGCATAACAACACTAGAGAAACAGAGATCACGCTGTTATACATAGTAACACCATATATACATAAACCAAGCTGTTATACATAGTAACACCATATATACATAAACCAAGCTGTTATACATAGTAACACCATATATACATAAACCAATACTGTTATACATAGTAACACCATATATACATAAACCAAGCTGTTATACATAGTAACACCATATATACATAAACCAAGCTGTTAGTACATAGTAACACCATATATACATAAACCAAGCTGTTATACATAGTAACACATATATACTTACACCAAACTGTTATACATGTTAACACAGAAGATACAGAAAGATGCATAAAATTAATTTTTACAGATTAAAAACTATGGCATATAAATATAAGAAAATAATTTAAAATAATTGGCCTCACCATGGTGGTGTAACCGGACGGGAAGTTCTTCTCTTCTGGCTGGACTACGGTACGAGTCTACCCGGGTGGATGTATTTACACAGCACAGATTCTGTGTGTCCCTCTCTGTAAGTACATCTTTCTGTATATAATGATATTCAAACATTTGTTCTAATATCATATATGGGTAATGCTCCATGGTGAGGCTACATTTGAAGAGTTAAGTTCCTCTTTGAGAAAATGCTGTGTTTGGGGTTCACAGCTCTCAACGTCCCCCTCAAATGCTGTGTTTGTACTATCAAGTGTACTATAACAGTTCCGTTTTTCTTCTAATACGAAGCTGTTTTGTTGCCGAGTGTGTGAGTGTACAGTATATTATTACACATTGTTAAAAAGTATTGAGTGGGTGTGGGGGTGTTCAGCACATTATTACATATTGTCAAAGAGTGTTAAGTGTGTTTGAAAGTAGAGAGTACACTATCAAACATTGTTAAAGAGTACTAAGTGGGTATGGGAGTGTACAGTACATTAACACACATTGCTACAGAGTGCAGTGACTGACCAAGTTACTGAACAAAGATCAACATAGATCAAAACATTGTTCCATCAAAACACTGTCCTGCAAACAATGTCTTTTCTTCACCTTTTTAAATAGCTCAAAGCATCACCTATTTTTTAAAATATTAATATTTTGTAATTTAATATAGTAAAGGAAGTTTTGTGAGTAATTAGAGCAACTGATGTTGACATCAATTATTGTAATTTCTAGTCGCACAATGGAGTATAAAATCACATTATAAACTCTTTTCTCTAATCTTTGACTTGTTAAGATTCAAGAAGTTGAATGTTTGCTGACACATGTAAATACACTCGAATAAGTACACATAAATAACAACATTCATGAACATTAAGCGGAACATGTAAATGTTCCACTACAAGATCAGTTATTTCTAACTGATCTTGTAGTTCAATGTTTTCAGGTGATACAGAGAAATGTTTGTTGAACGACTGAACAATGTTCACTGCCTACAACACATCAGGTACCAGTAATATTACCTAAAGTACCAAATATTAATATCTGAGGAAATACGCTGTGTGATGTACAATTTATAATGGTGAAGAAAATAAACTTTATCAAGTTATAACTTCATCAGTCTCAGAACTGTTATAATGTGTTCTTAACATTATAACAATGTTGAAATTGATCACACACACTCAGCACTTATTAACACTGTTATAATGTGTTCTTCACTCACATACACACTCAGCACTCATTAACAGTGTTATAACGTGTTCTTCACTCACACTCTCAGCACTCATTAACAGTGTTATAACGTGTTCTTCACTCACATACACACTCAGCACTCATTAACAGTGTTATAACGTGTTCTTCACTCACACTCTCAGCACTCATTAACACTGTTATAACGTGTTCTTCACTCACACTCAGCACTCATTAACAGTTCTTCACTCACATACACACTCAGTAATCATTAACACTGTTATAACGTGTTCTTCACTCACTCACACTCTCAGCACTCATTAACACTGTTATAAAGTGTTCTTCACTCACATACACACTCAGCACTCATTAACACTGTTATAACGTGTTCTTCACTCACATCACATACACACTCAGTAATCATTAACACGTGTTCTTCACTCACATACACACTCAGTAATCAATAACACTGTTATAACGTGTTCTTCACTCACATACACACTCAGTAATCATTAACACTGTTATAACGTGTGTTCTTCACTCACATACACACACTCAGCAATCATTAACACTGTTATAACGTGTTCTTCACTCACATACACACTCAGTAATCATTAACACTGTTATAACGTGTTCTTCACTCACATACACACTCAGTAATCATTAACACTGTTATAACGTGTTCTTCACTCACATACACACTCAGTAATCATTAACACTGTTATAACGTGTTCTTCACTCACATACACACTCAGCAATCATTAACACTGTTATAACGTGTTCTTCACTCACACATACATTAACACTCAGTTCTTCACTCACATACACTCAATCATTAACACTGTTATAACGTGTTCTTCACTCACATACACACTCAGTTATAAATCATTAACACTGTTATAACGTGTTCTTCACTCACATACACACTCAGCAATCATTAACACTGTTATAAAGTGTTCTTCACTCACATACACACTCAGCAATCATTAACACTGTTATAAAGTGTTCTTCACTCACATACACACTCAGTAATCATTAACACTGTTATAAAGTGTTCTTCACTCACATACACACTCAGTAATCATTAACACTGTTATAACGTGTTCTTCACTCACATACACACTCAGTAATCATTAACACTGTTATAACGTGTTCTTCACTCACATACACACTCAGCAATCATTAACACTGTTATAACGTGTTCTTCACTCACATACACACTCAGCAATCATTAACACTGTTATAAAGTGTTCTTCACTCACATACACACTCAGTAATCATTAACACTGTTATAAAGTGTTCTTCACTCACATACACACTCAGTAATCATTAACACTGTTATAAAGTGTTCTTCACTCACATACACACTCAGTAATCATTAACACTGTTATAACGTGTTCTTCACTCACATACACACTCAGTAATCATTAACACTGTTATAAAGTGTTCTTCACTCACATACTCAGTAATCATTAACACTGGTATAACGTGAAATGCTTTAAAAACCTAACAGATTCTTCATATAGGGGGCAGCCAGTAGATTGGTTTTACTTGCTTAAGAAATTCGTTCAGAGAAAACATCTTCATTCTGTCCAATTGATTCTTGATCTAAGGAAATGAATCCCCCCTTTTTTTTATAATCAAAGTTTATTACCTCTCATTCCCAAATTTCTGTCTAACATATATGGGTTTACGGGTTCCTCCTGAGTGCACTATGTGACGTGCACAGAGAGCAAGGGCGAGCTTTAATTGGCAATGCAGCTTGTTAGGCTCTCTGTTATGGAACATTTCTCCATTTTTGTTGCATGTCATCTGAACTGGCAGGAAGCACTGCTAGCCAGAGCTCAAGTGATTAATCAGTCTTTCTATAACTGATCTGGTCATTCAAGTTTTGCAGCCATCTAATATTTCATATTGAATAAAATATCGTGTGGAGCATCAAATGATCACACCACCAGACACTCTCTAACCTCTATGGTAAACACTGCAGGAGCTGAGAGTCTTCACATAATTCTGTCTTTGTAAATGATGTTTACAGTTAGGTTTAACTTATATTTATCTGCATATAGTACACCTATGATCTAGTGTTGAAACTAAAAGTACCATTGTTTATGTATTATAATCGTCATCTTGACTGGACTGCACTGACCTGACGTATAACACAACCTGGTACTACACATCAATGGAAAGTGCTTGGCTTTGTGATATACCACAAAGAATATAACCATCTGTTGCACTTTCTTTCAACACAAAAACACTTTTATTTGGCGATTTGTATTTATATTCGTGCATTAATGATCCCATGAGAACACAACTAATGTCATCCGTACATTCCAGGGATTATAAAACGTCCCACGAGATACTGTGGCTGCGTCTTGACCTTGTCTATGACACGCTTCTGCTTGACGAAATTAAAACTGAAATTTGCTCGATTATGTTGATGCTTTGACATTTACTTCACTTGTGTGTGTGTGTGTGTGTGTGTGTGTGTGTGTGTGTGTGTGTGTGTGTGTGTGTGTGTGTGTGTGTGTGTGTGTGTGTGTGTGTGTGTGTGTGTGTGTGTGTGTGTGTGTGTGTGTGTGTGTGTGTGTGTGTGTGTGTGTGTGTGTGTGTGTGTGTGTGTGTGTGTGTGTGTGTGTGTGTGTGTTAGTGTGTGTGTGTGTGTGTGTGTGTGTGTGTGTGTGTGTGTGTGTGTGTGTGTGTGTGTGTGTGTGTGTGTGTGTGTGTGTGTGTGTGTGTGTGTGTGTGTGTGTGTGTGTGTGTGTGTGTGTGTGTGTGTGTGTGTGTGTGTGTGTGTGTGTGTGTGTGTGTGTGTGTGTGTGTGAGTGTGTGAGTGTTTGTTATTCCTTCATCTCCTCATTAAAAATTAAGAATCTTCTCATAGCAACACATGAAACTCCTCATAGCAACACATGAAACTCCTCATAACAACATAAGAAACTTCTAATAATAATAACATAAATTCCTTATATTAACAACTACTCCTAACAACTTAAACCTTCAATTCAAGATCCTCGTAACTTCTTATTACATTTTTCTTGCTTCTCCAAGCGTCTTTTCTTAGCTCTCTCCTTCATATCAGCTTGTATGACTTTATTCTCTTGTTCAACAAACATTGCTGTTAACATTCTATTGTGTTCAAGGATTTCTTTCCTTTCTTGGAGAATTTCCTGTCGCAGGATTTTCTCATTTTCCATTTTCTTCTTCCATTTTCTAATTTCCTCTAGAAGCAATCGTCGTTGTTCATCCATTGTGATCTAGTTGTGACTAATACTCTTCACAATGAATTCAGGTGAAAGAATCAAACAGGTGGAGGTGGGGTACGAACCCACGTTCTTTGTTGCAGAGTCAGATGCTTTACCAACTCGGCTATGGGGGTACGTTTGGAAAAGTATATAAATTGATATTTATTCTACAATATTTCGTCAGAGTCATCAACTGAAACTCAACTGATGACTGAACAATGATTGTCAGGAAGCGATGACTGAAGTGTAGTGACAATTATGAAGTACTGACTTGTGCAGTGTAGTGGTGTAGTGAAGTACTTTGTAGTGGTGTGTAGTGAAGTACTTTGTAGTGATGTGTAGTGAAGTACATAACCTAACCTAACCTAACCTAACCTAACCTAACCTAACCTAACCTAACCTAACCTAACCTAACCTAACCTAACCTAACCTAACCTAACCTAACCTAACCTAACCTAACCTAACTCGTCCACCACTCCTCCACACTCCTCCACCACCACTCAACACTCCTCCATCACTCCTCCACACTCCTCCTCCACCCCTCAACAATTTTCCACCACCCCTCCACACTCCACCACTCCTCCACACTCCTCCACCACCCCTCCACACTCGTCCGCAACCCCTCCACACTCCACAACCCCTCCACACACCTCCACCACCCCTCCACAGTCCTCCAGACTCCTCCACCACCCTTCCACAATCCTCCTCCATCGCTCCACACTTCTCCACCACCGCTTCACATTTCTCCACCACCCCTCCACACTACACCATCACCCCTCCACAGTCCTTCGCCACCCCTCAACACTCCACCACACTCCTCCACCACCCTTGAACACTCCTCCTCCATTGCTCAACACTCCTCCACCACCCATTCACACTTCTCGACCACCCCTCCACACTCCTCAACCTCCCTTCCACACTCCTCCACCGCCCCTCTATGCTTCTCCACACTCCTCTACCACCCCTCCACACTCCTCTTCCATCCCTCCACACTCCTTCACCTCCCCTCCACACTCCTTCACCACCCCTCCACACTCCTTCACCACCCCTCCACACTTATCCACCACCTCTCCACACTCCTCCACAACAACTCCTGACTCCTACACCACCGTTCATACTCCTCCACCTCCCCTCCTCTCTCTTCCACCACTCCTCCACACTCCTTTACCACCACTCCAAACTCCTACACCACTCCTCCACACTCCTATACCCCTCCACAATTGTCCACCACCCTTCCACACTCCACCGCTCCTCCACACTCCTCCACCACCCATCCACACTTCTCAACAACCCCTCCTCACTCCTCCACCACCCCTCCACACTCCTCCACCACCCTTCCACACTCTTCCTCCATCGCTCCACACTCCTCCACCACCGCTTCACACTTCTCCACCACCCCTGCACACTCCCCCATCACCCCTCCACAGTCCTCCACCACCGCTCCACACTCCTCCACACTCCTCCACCACCCCTTTACACTCCTCCACACTCCTTCACGACCCTTGAACACTCCACCATCACTCCACACTCCTCCACCACCCCTTCATACTTCTTCACCACAACTCCACACTCCTCCACCTCCCCTCCACATTCTTCCATCACCCCTCAAAGCTTCTCCACACTCCTCCACCATTCCTCCCCACTTCTCCTCCATTCTTCAACACTCCTTCACCTACCCTCCACACTCCTCCAGCACTCCTCCACATTTATACACCTTCTTTCCACACTCCTCCACCACAACTATACTCTCCTCCACCATTCACACTCCTCAACTACCAATCCACACTCTTCCAAAACCCCTCCACACTCCTCCACCACCCCTCCACACTCCTTCACCTCCTGTCCACACTCCTCCACCACAAAAGCACACTCATACACAACCCCTGCACACTCCTCCAATACCCATCCACACTCCTGCACTACCCCTCCACACTCCACCACTCCTCAATACTTCTCCGCCCCTTCAACACTCCTTCACTACCACTCCTCACTCCTCCACCACCCCTCCACACTCGTCCACCACCCCTCCACACTCCTTCACCACCCCTCCACACTCCTCACCACACCTCCACACTCCTTCACCACCCCTCCACACTATTCCACCACACCTTAACACTCCTCCACTACCGCTCCACACTTCTCCACAACCCCTCCACACTCGTCCACCTCCCCTCCACATTCCTCCACCAACCCTTCACACTCCTCCACCATCCCTCCACACTCCTCCACCACCTGTCCTCGCGCCTCAAGCACACCTCTTCTCTCCTCCACTATCCCCTCCACACTCCTCCATTGCAAGTTCACTCTCATCCACAACCCCTCCAGACTCCTCCACCACCTGTCCACACTCCTCCACCACCACCCCTCCCCATTCCTCCACAATCCTCTCCACACTCAACCATTACAAGTCCACACTCATCCACCACCCCTCCACGCTCCTCCACTATTCCCTCTACACTCCTCCACTATTCCCTCCACACTCCTCCATTACAAGACCACTCTCCTCCACCACCCCTCCACACTTCTCTACCAACCCTCCACACTCCTCCACCACCCTCCACCACCCTTCCACACTCCTCCACCACCCATCCACTCTCCACCACCTGTCCACACTCCTCCACCACCCATCCACACTCCTCCACCATCTGTCCACACTCCTCCACCTCCCCTCCACATTCTTCCGTCTGGCCACTCAGTGAAATTTTGGAAGTTCTATTTATATTATACAATTTTTCTACATTAAATATAAGATTTTTTACTTAATTAGCAGTTCAAGTGTGTTTGTGAATGTTTTTGTGTGTGTTTATGAGTGCTCGTTTGTTAGTGTGTTTGTCCACCTCCACGAGAACTGTAATAAGTGTTGAACTTCTTATTTTCATTTGGTTATTTATCCTGTATATTCGCAAGACGCGCAGTGAGTTACAAGCGCCGCGAACAATGGAAATATATCACTTTGTCTGACTTTTTAGGTTATCCTGGGTAATTTACGCATATGTTACTGTGCATGATCATTTGTGTAACTATTTATGTATATCTGTACCTAAATAAACTTACACACACTCTTATTTTCACGCTCATTTGCACATTTGTGCAACGGCAGCCTGCGTGGTCACCATCATTCATACACACACAAAACAACGCAACTGCACGCACACACACACATGTATAAAAACACTCATCACCTCTTACACTAATATGAATGCAATCACAAGCACACACACACACACACACACACACACACACACACACACACACACACACACACACACACACACACACACACACACATACACACACACACATACATGCGCTCTCCCTCATGGTTGTTAAAATTATGTTTGTTTTCTCAATATAAAATCGAAAAGTTGGAGGCAGAAAAATTCAGACTTGCTCAATGTTCGAGAATTCAGGAACTTTATATATTTTTCAATATTCTAAGAGAGAATATTGAGTTTTGGCATTTTAAAGACATTCATTTTGAAAGATGTGAAAAGTGGCTAGTTTGAGGCACTTTTGGGTAAAGTAAAGAAGACATCTTATGGATTATCTTATGAAAGATAAAGTTTAACTAGCAAACTTTGTTAAAAAAACTGGGAAGTTTTTCTCGTTTCTAACATTTTCACTTCTCTAACTTCTTCAGGTTTATAAGTAAAGTGACTAGTGTGCTTCTGAACACTGGTCAGTACGACTCTCCTGCACACTGGTCAGTACGACTCTCCTGCACACTGGTCAGTAGGACTCTCCTGCACACTGGTCAGTAGGACTCTCCTGCACACTGGTCAGTACGACTCTCCTGCACACTGGTCAGTACGACTCTCCTGCACACTGGTCAGTAGGACTCTCCTGCACACTGGTCAGTAGGACTCTCCTGCACACTGGTCAGTAGGACTCTCCTGCACACTGGTCAGTACGACTCTCCTGCACACTGGTCAGTACGACTCTCCTGCACACTGGTCAGTACGACTCTCCTGCACACTGGTCAGTACGACTCTCCTGCACACTGGTCAGTACGACTCTCCTGCACACTGGTCAGTACGACTCTCCTGCACACTGGTCAGTCAGTACTGGTCTTGTGTGTTTTTGTACTGTACTTGTCTTCTGTGTTATTGTACTATGCTGGTCTTCTGTGTTATTGTATTGTACTGGTCTTGTGTGTTATTGCACTGTATTGGTCTTCCGTGTTATTGAATTGTCCTGGATTTCTGTGTTATTGTACCTTACTACTCTTCTGTATCATTATACTGTACTGATCTTCTGTGTTTTTGTAATGTACTCTTCTTCTCCGTTATTATACTGTACTGGTCGTCTCTGTTATTGTACTATACTGGATTTCTGTTATATTGGACTGTACTGTTGTACTGTACTGGTTTTCTGTGTTATTGTTCTGTACTGGTCTGCTGTGTTTTTGTACTGTTCTGTTCTTGTGTGTTATTGCACTGTACTGGTATTGTGTGTTATTCTACTGTACTGGTCTTCCGTGTTATTGTTCTGTACTTCTTTTGTGTGTTATTGCAATGTATTGGTGTTTTGAGTTTATGCACTGCACTGGTCTTGTGTGTTATTCCTCTGTACTGGTCTGGACTTGTGTGCTACTGCACTGTTCTGGTCTTCTGTGTTATTGTATTGCACTGGTCTTCTTTGTTATTGTACTGTTCTGGTCTTACATGTTATTGTATTGTACTGGTCGTCCTTGTTATTGTACTGTACTGGTCTTCTGTGTTACTGTACTCTTCTGGTCTTCTGTGTTACTGTACTCTGCTGGTCTTCTGTGTTGTTGTAATCTACTGGTCTTCTATGTTATTGTATTGTACTAGACTTCTGTGTTATTGTACTGTACTGCTCTTGTGTGTTATTGTACTGTTCTCGTCTTGAGTCTTATTGTGTTCTATTGGTCTTCTGTGTTTTTTTAATGTACTGGTCTTCTGTGTTATTGTACTGTACTGGTCTTCTGTGTTATTGTACTGTACTGGTCTTCTGTGTTATTGTACTGTACTGGTCTTCTGTGTTATTGTACTGTACTGGTCTTCTGTGTTATTGTACTGTACTGGTCTTCTGTGTTATTGTACTGTACTGGTCTTCTGTGTTATTGTACTGTACTGGTCTTCTGTGTTATTGTACTGTACTGGTCTTCTGTGTTATTGTACTGTACTGGTCTTCTGTGTTATTGTACTGTACTGGTCTTCTGTGTTATTGTACTGTACTGGTCTTCTGTGTTATTGTACTGTACTGGTCTTCTGTGTTATTGTACTGTACTGGTCTTCTGTGTTATTGTACTGTACTGGTCTTCTGTGTTATTGTACTGTACTGGTCTTCTGTGTTATTGTACTGTACTGGTCTTCTGTGTTATTGTACTGTACTGGTCTTCTGTGTTATTGTACTGTACTGGTCTTCTGTGTTATTGTACTGTACTGGTCTTCTGTGTTATTGTACTGTACTGGTCTTCTGTGTTATTGTACTGTACTGGTCTTCTGTGTTATTGTACTGTACTGGTCTTCTGTGTTATTGTACTGTACTGGTCTTCTGTGTTATTGTACTGTACTGGTCTTCTGTGTTATTGTACTGTACTGGTCTTCTGTGTTATTGTACTGTACTGGTCTTCTGTGTTATTGTACTGTACTGGTCTTCTGTGTTATTGTACTGTACTGGTCTTCTGTGTTATTGTACTGTACTGGTCTTCTGTGTTATTGTACTGTACTGGTCTTCTGTGTTATTGTACTGTACTGGTCTTCTGTGTTATTGTACTGTACTGGTCTTCTGTGTTATTGTACTGTACTGGTCTTCTGTGTTATTGTACTGTACTGGTCTTCTGTGTTATTGTACTGTACTGGTCTTCTGTGTTATTGTACTGTACTGGTCTTCTGTGTTATTGTACTGTACTGGTCTTCTGTGTTATTGTACTGTACTGGTCTTCTGTGTTATTGTACTGTACTGGTCTTCTGTGTTATTGTACTGTACTGGTCTTCTGTGTTATTGTACTGTACTGGTCTTCTGTGTTATTGTACTGTACTGGTCTTCTGTGTTATTGTACTGTACTGGTCTTCTGTGTTATTGTACTGTACTGGTCTTCTGTGTTATTGTACTGTACTGGTCTTCTGTGTTATTGTACTGTACTGGTCTTCTGTGTTATTGTACTGTACTGGTCTTCTGTGTTATTGTACTGTACTGGTCTTCTGTGTTATTGTACTGTACTGGTCTTCTGTGTTATTGTACTGTACTGGTCTTCTGTGTTATTGTACTGTACTGGTCTTCTGTGTTATTGTACTGTACTGGTCTTCTGTGTTATTGTACTGTACTGGTCTTCTGTGTTATTGTACTGTACTGGTCTTCTGTGTTATTGTACTGTACTGGTCTTCTGTGTTATTGTACTGTACTGGTCTTCTGTGTTATTGTACTGTACTGGTCTTCTGTGTTATTGTACTGTACTGGTCTTCTGTGTTATTGTACTGTACTGGTCTTCTGTGTTATTGTACTGTACTGGTCTTCTGTGTTATTGTACTGTACTGGTCTTCTGTGTTATTGTACTGTACTGGTCTTCTGTGTTATTGTACTGTACTGGTCTTCTGTGTTATTGTACTGTACTGGTCTTCTGTGTTATTGTACTGTACTGGTCTTCTGTGTTATTGTACTGTACTGGTCTTCTGTGTTATTGTACTGTACTGGTCTTCTGTGTTATTGTACTGTACTGGTCTTCTGTGTTATTGTACTGTACTGGTCTTCTGTGTTATTGTACTGTACTGGTCTTCTGTGTTATTGTACTGTACTGGTCTTCTGTGTTATTGTACTGTACTGGTCTTCTGTGTTATTGTACTGTACTGGTCTTCTGTGTTATTGTACTGTACTGGTCTTCTGTGTTATTGTACTGTACTGGTCTTCTGTGTTATTGTACTGTACTGGTCTTCTGTGTTATTGTACTGTACTGGTCTTCTGTGTTATTGTACTGTACTGGTCTTCTGTGTTATTGTACTGTACTGGTCTTCTGTGTTATTGTACTGTACTGGTCTTCTGTGTTATTGTACTGTACTGGTCTTCTGTGTTATTGTACTGTACTGGTCTTCTGTGTTATTGTACTGTACTGGTCTTCTGTGTTATTGTACTGTACTGGTCTTCTGTGTTATTGTACTGTACTGGTCTTCTGTGTTATTGTACTGTACTGGTCTTCTGTGTTATTGTACTGTACTGGTCTTCTGTGTTATTGTACTGTACTGGTCTTCTGTGTTATTGTACTGTACTGGTCTTCTGTGTTATTGTACTGTACTGGTCTTCTGTGTTATTGTACTGTACTGGTCTTCTGTGTTATTGTACTGTACTGGTCTTCTGTGTTATTGTACTGTACTGGTCTTCTGTGTTATTGTACTGTACTGGTCTTCTGTGTTATTGTACTGTACTGGTCTTCTGTGTTATTGTACTGTACTGGTCTTCTGTGTTATTGTACTGTACTGGTCTTCTGTGTTATTGTACTGTACTGGTCTTCTGTGTTATTGTACTGTACTGGTCTTCTGTGTTATTGTACTGTACTGGTCTTCTGTGTTATTGTACTGTACTGGTCTTCTGTGTTATTGTACTGTACTGGTCTTCTGTGTTATTGTACTGTACTGGTCTTCTGTGTTATTGTACTGTACTGGTCTTCTGTGTTATTGTACTGTACTGGTCTTCTGTGTTATTGTACTGTACTGGTCTTCTGTGTTATTGTACTGTACTGGTCTTCTGTGTTATTGTACTGTACTGGTCTTCTGTGTTATTGTACTGTACTGGTCTTCTGTGTTATTGTACTGTACTGGTCTTCTGTGTTATTGTACTGTACTGGTCTTCTGTGTTATTGTACTGTACTGGTCTTCTGTGTTATTGTACTGTACTGGTCTTCTGTGTTATTGTACTGTACTGGTCTTCTGTGTTATTGTACTGTACTGGTCTTCTGTGTTATTGTACTGTACTGGTCTTCTGTGTTATTGTACTGTACTGGTCTTCTGTGTTATTGTACTGTACTGGTCTTCTGTGTTATTGTACTGTACTGGTCTTCTGTGTTATTGTACTGTACTGGTCTTCTGTGTTATTGTACTGTACTGGTCTTCTGTGTTATTGTACTGTACTGGTCTTCTGTGTTATTGTACTGTACTGGTCTTCTGTGTTATTGTACTGTACTGGTCTTCTGTGTTATTGTACTGTACTGGTCTTCTGTGTTATTGTACTGTACTGGTCTTCTGTGTTATTGTACTGTACTGGTCTTCTGTGTTATTGTACTGTACTGGTCTTCTGTGTTATTGTACTGTACTGGTCTTCTGTGTTATTGTACTGTACTGGTCTTCTGTGTTATTGTACTGTACTGGTCTTCTGTGTTATTGTACTGTACTGGTCTTCTGTGTTATTGTACTGTACTGGTCTTCTGTGTTATTGTACTGTACTGGTCTTCTGTGTTATTGTACTGTACTGGTCTTCTGTGTTATTGTACTGTACTGGTCTTCTGTGTTATTGTACTGTACTGGTCTTCTGTGTTATTGTACTGTACTGGTCTTCTGTGTTATTGTACTGTACTGGTCTTCTGTGTTATTGTACTGTACTGGTCTTCTGTGTTATTGTACTGTACTGGTCTTCTGTGTTATTGTACTGTACTGGTCTTCTGTGTTATTGTACTGTACTGGTCTTCTGTGTTATTGTACTGTACTGGTCTTCTGTGTTATTGTACTGTACTGGTCTTCTGTGTTATTGTACTGTACTGGTCTTCTGTGTTGCAACATTTATATTTTTTTAACTTCTCTGTTGTTTTATGTTAAATGCTGTTTTATATGTTTTGTACTTTTTTATGTGTCACTCTACTGTTTTATGCCTCAATTTACTGTTTTAACTGTTACTATAATGTTTTATGTGTCACTATACTGAGAAAACAGTCCCTTACATATAATTAGCTTGCCAAAATAATGAGTCCATTGACTGTAATGTTGCGGTATGAATCCGGAAAAAGAATTTTCCACTGTTACCCATAAATGAGTTTATTCCTGCAGACCGTTCGATATATACCTGCCGCAACTGCCCTAATTCTAATCCCCCCCCCGTGTCCCTCATTCCCCAAGAAAAAAACAGGAAATCCGCCACTACGTACATAATAGCCCGTCTCACGTCCTCAGAGACTCCTCGTATCTCAAAAGTTAGGGCTCGCAGAAACTCTACTTTACCCCCACTCAACAATCTGAAAACTCTTGTCAACCATAACCGACCCCCTCCCAACTCTCACAGAAATAAACGGCGTGAAAAGCTGTTTCTCGTTCATTACAATGATCACAGGTCGCTTCCCTTACCGATCCCATTACGAGCAATGCAGTCTTTGAAGCTAAAATTCCCATTATAAATCTATAAACCAACTCTCTCACACTCGGCATCAACTTAAGCTTTCTGAAATCATTCCATATTTTTCCCCAATCATACAAGGGGTACACCGATACCCCTGCATGGTTTCCGTTTTCCCACTCATCTCCACCAACCGTCCGACCCTAAGTTTTGTTGCCTCTCCAACCACTAACAACAATCTTAGTATATTCTCACATTCACGTAAGTCCTTTCCACACCACCACCTTCGCGCATCCTTCATCACCCTTCCAACTCTTACCCCTCTCACCCCCCCCTCCCTCACAAACCTCTGTTTTACATACAGTGCCTTTATTCTCGACTCCAGCGCCAAAAGTCCCAAAAGTCCCTACGTATGTTTGACATTACCACCTCTTTACTGAGCCATGCCCTCCCAAAACCCCAAACATAACGTAACGCCCGCTTCTGTATCTCATTTACCTCCTGCACCCTTAAATGATACACTACAGCAACACTCCACACTTTGAGGGAATGGTATGGTGATACCGACAAGATGTGGAAAAAGACACTTATGTACAGTTCAGGACATTTATTAAAGGAAACGTTTCGCCACGAGTGGCGAAATGTCCTGAACTGTACATAAGTGTCTTTTTCCACACTCCACACTTTACTATAGACCAATGTATTGATGACAATCGCTGTTTATAGTAAGGTAACATCCCCTGCTCTTAGGCTCCGTATCCTGTTCACTACCTTTTCTCCCACCAACTCCGAGATCATTCGTCGAGCCTCCTGCTCATCAGCCATATATATAATTCCACAATTTTTTTTAGCCGGTCCGCCACTTCCCACCCAAACTCCAACCCCATTCCACCCCTCACCCACAAACCTATTTCTAGTAAGCACGATTTCGCTCTGTTTACACGCATTCCTGACGCCCTCCCAAGCATTTCCAACACCCTTCCTATCGTTCTCAATCCTTCCACACCAGTGATCAGTACAGTTGTATCATCTACATATCCTACCACCTCATTGAATCCTGCCTCCTCCCCATTTGAACTCCCCCCCTCAACTATTTCATAAAACGGGTGCTGTATGCACGCGAACAAAATCTGAGACAAAGGACACGCTTGTCTCAGCCCTTTCTCCATTTCCACAATCCTACCCAACCTACCATTTATTTGCACCTTTACCACCGCCTCAGAATACAAGATCTCAGTGTTCTTCCCTCCTGCTTTTTCCTTACCAACACAACCACACCTGTCCTCTGTGTCATTCCTAACTTTCCTTCCCTTAACATACAATTCATTACTTTCACTAGACAGTATGGGCCAGTAGGCCTGTATCAGTGCTCCTCCTTTCTTATGTTCTTACGTTCTACAAATTTATATTGTCTTCATGCGGCAGTTGCCTTCAGCATATTTTCAGAGTCACTGCTCATTCTCTTGAGGCAGTGGTTTATATTCTTGTTACTCGCGCTTATCTAGCAACAATATTCATGACTTATTTGGTTCTAGTTATAATGTTCGTCTTTGATATTGAGTTTGTATCGAAATAGCAAACTGCAGTCAGTAGTGAGGAAGAAACCATGGGACAGGTGGGGTTGGAACCCATGGCGAAGGAATCGTAAAACTCCGGGCCAGTGCAATATCGTGAGTCAGTACACAAATAACCCGCACATAAAAGAGAGAAGCTTACGACGACGTTTCGGTCCGACTTGGACCATTGACAAAGTCACACTAACCAGAGGTGGAGTAGGACGGCTATATATAGGACGCCTATATATAGCCGTCCTACTCCACCTCTGGTTAGTGTGACTGTCAATGGTGCAAGTCGGACCGAAACGTCGTCGTAAGCTTCTCTCTTTTATGTACGGGTTATTGGTGTATCGTTCCAGACACGGTATTGTGCCTTTTTTGTTATTTATTCGTGAGTCAGAGCTGAGGAAGAGAGACGTTGAAGAACAGAGCGAAACGTTGACAACCGTAAATTAAGGTTTGGTCTGCAAAGTGTACTGATTTTGGAAACTTAATTAGGTTGAAACACTCTCTTTAGCAACGTTATTTGTAAATGTAAATTCAAGGGAGTGTTCCTCTATGGTCAACTCTGTTACTTGCTACCTTAAATAAATTTGTCACGAGTGCCTGATTACATTTGCATTGCTTAACAAGAAAAAGTAACATTCTGTCTTATTAATTAGCCTTTTGTATTAATGCAATTGAAGTGGAAGTTGCACAAATAACGGCTGTCATGTTTATTAACCAGGAAAAAGATGTTACACCAACATCCGACCTAAACAGTGTTGATGTTCCTGATGCTAACTGATGTAAGAACATAAGAAAGGAGGAACACTGCGATAGGCCTGTTGGTCCCATACTAGGCAGGTCCTTCACAAATCCAACCCACTAACAGAATAACTGCAACCCAAGCAATAACCTTTGTTAATCCTATTTACTCATGTGCAAGCCCGATTCAAATCCAACCTCTCTCACTCATGTATTTATCCAACCTAAATTTGAAATTACCCAAGGTTTTAGCTTCTATCACCCTACTAGGCAGACTGTTCCACTCACCAACTACCCTATTACCATGAGAACATAAGAACATAAGAACATAAGAAAGGAAGAACGAAACTGGTCATTTTTTTTATACAATATATAAATGTTTACAAAAATCTGTTACAAAACCAAATAACCAAAGTTTACCAAACTCTCCACATTTCTTTTCCTGATGACAGATGTGCTGGATGACGTCATTCACAAGACATTCACTAAACTGTGACACTGATTTATTAAAAACAGCAAGACAGTAAAAGGAAAACTTTGCTGTTATGGGCTTGGACCTGGCAAGAGCAAGAACACCACCAGTCGATCCCACAGTCTGGCTGCGGATCCTCCTGGTATGCTAATATATCAACCCTTATTTAAAACTCCTTTCATGTTCTGAGGATAAATTAATAATGAACAATATAAGATATTTTTACACTGTATCAGCTCGAATATTTCTGGGTTTGCCTTTAAACAGACGTTCTTTCTATCCATTAATGTTTGGGAATTATTGTAAGGGCATCACAGGGTGTATACAGGCTGTCTGCTGAGAAGGGATACCTACATTCTAGCTATCTTTGCAACTGTCTGTAGAGATGAGGGAATTTAGTATACGGAAAGGTTTTCTCCCCATCCTACGCATCTTACTGTCACATTGACAAGGATGTCACACAGCTAAAGATGAAAAATATCTCTACATATTCCAAACCTTCCTGTGATAAAGTCGACCTGAAAAGCTGAATAAATTTTTTTTACTCATTTGTGCCGACAAACATTCATGAATATTTAATAGGAAGAAGAGCTTAGACTACTGATAGAATTAACATTATTTCTATTATCATTACTACTAGTACTACTATTATCATTACTACTAGTACTACTAATATCATTATTATGTACTACATATGTTATCATGACTTGGGAGTCATGGTAAGCAGAAATCTAAAGCCAAGACAGCAGTGTCTTAGTGTGCGCAACAAGGCTAACAGATTACTAGGATTTATATCAAGAAGTGTAAGTAACAGAAGTTCAAAAGTTATTTTACAGCTCTATACATCACTAGTGAGGCCTCATTTAGATTATGCTGCTCAGTTTTGGTCCCCTTACTACAGGATGGATATAGACTTATTAGAGAACATACAGAGAAGAATGACTAAAACGATTTACTGTGTAAGGAATCTCCCGTATGAAGATAGACTTAAAGCCTTAAATCTCCACTCTCTGGAGAGACGTAGATTGAGGGGAGATATAATTGAAGTGTATAAGTGGATGACGTGCATAAACAAAGGAGATATTAATAAAGTACTGAGGGTGTCGAACCAGGTAAAAACCAGAAATAATGGATTAAAGTTGGATAAATTTAGATTTAGAAAGGACATAGGTAAGTACTGGTTTTCTAATAGAGTTGTGGATGTGTGGAACAATCTTCCCAGTGGGGTGATAGAAGCTAGGACTTTGGGAGGGTTTAAAAAGAGATTGGACAAATATATGAGTGGGAGGGGCTGGGTTTGATTTGTCATTGGGTACGAGAGTAAATTTTTGGGTAGCTATGGGTAGAGGTCATTTTGATAAGGACCTGCCTTGTATGGGTCAGTAGGCCTTCTGCAGTGTTCCTCCATTCTTATGTTCTCTGGTCATAACAACCTGGAATCGCACCGCATCCCAACGATTTATGTGTTAAATTTGTCTTCAAATCTTGCATCCACATTCATGTTTAGTTACTTGTTTTGTTTTGTTATGTTTCTAACAATGACAAAGAATTATTATACTTTTGTTTACCAGATAAACTTCATCGTCTTTGCTTCTTATTTTATTATTTCGTCAAGTTTATATGGAGTTCTTAATACTCCTCAGCTTTCTTCTGGAGCTCTTAATACTCCTCAGCTTTCTTCTGGAGCTCTTAATACTCCTCAGCTTTCTTCTAGAGCTCTTGATACTCCTCAGCTTTCTCGGAGCTCTTAATACTCCTCAGCTTTCTTCCGGAGCTCTTAATACTCCTCAGCTTTCTTCCGGAGCTCTTAATACTCCTCAGCTTTCTTCCGGAGCTCTTAATACTCCTCAGCTTTCTTCCGGAGCTCTTAATACTCCTCAGCTTTCTTCCGGAGCTCTTAATACTCCTCAGCTTTCTTCCGGAGCTCTTAATACTCCTCAGCTTTCTTCCGGAGCTCTTAATACTCCTCAGCTTTCTTCCGGAGCTCTTAATACTCCTCAGCTTTCTTCCGGAGCTCTTAATACTCCTCAGCTTTCTTCCGGAGCTCTTAATACTCCTCAGCTTTCTTCCGGAGCTCTTAATACTCCTCAGCTTTCTTCCGGAGCTCTTAATACTCCTCAGCTTTCTTCCGGAGCTCTTAATACTCCTCAGCTTTCTTCCGGAGCTCTTAATACTCCTCAGCTTTCTTCCGGAGCTCTTAATACTCCTCAGCTTTCTTCCGGAGCTCTTAATACTCCTCAGCTTTCTTCCGGAGCTCTTAATACTCCTCAGCTTTCTTCCGGAGCTCTTAATACTCCTCAGCTTTCTTCCGGAGCTCTTAATACTCCTCAGCTTTCTTCCGGAGCTCTTAATACTCCTCAGCTTTCTTCCGGAGCTCTTAATACTCCTCAGCTTTCTTCCGGAGCTCTTAATCTCCTCTTTCTTTCTTCCGGAGCTCTTAATACTCCTCAGCTTTCTTCCGGAGCTCTTACTACTCCTCAGCTTTCTTCCGGAGCTCTTAATACTCCTCAGCTTTCTTCCGGAGCTCTTAATACTCCTCAGCTTTCTTCCGGAGCTCTTAATACTCTTCAGCTTTCTTCCGGAGCTCTTAATACTCCTCAGCTTTCTTCCGGAGCTCTTAATACTCCTCAGCTTTCTTCCGGAGCTCTTAATACTCCTCAGCTTTCTTCCGGAGCTCTTAATACTCCTAAGCTTTCTTACGGAGCTCTTAATACTCCTCAGCTTTCTTCCGGAGCTCTTAATCTTCTTCCGGAGCTCTCAATACTCCTCAGCTTTCTTCCGGAGCTCTTAATACTCCTCAGCTTTCTTCTGGAGCTCTTAATACTCCTCAACTTTCTTCTGGAGCTCTTAATATTCTTAATACTCCTCAGCTTTCTTCCGGAGCTCTTTATACTCCTCAGCTTTCTTCCGGAGCTCTTAATACTCCTCAGCTTTCTTCCGGAGCTCTTAATACTCCTCAGCTTTCTTCTGGGGCTTTTAATACTAATCAGCTTTCTTCCGGAGCTCTCAATACTCCTCAGCTTTCTTCCAGAGCTCTTGATACCCCTCAACTTTCTTCCAGAGCTCTTAATACTCCTCAGCTTTCTTCCGGAGCTCTTAATACTCCTCAGCTTTCTTCCAGAGCTCTTAATACTCCTCAACTTTCTTCCAGGAGCCAATCCTCAACTTTCTTCCAGAACTCTTACTCCTCAGCTTTCTTCCAGAGCTCTTAAACTCCTCAACTTTCTTCCAGAGCTCTTAATACTCCTCAACTTTCTTCCGGAGCTCTTAATACTCCTCAACTTTCTTCCAGAACTCTTGCCATACTCCTCAACTTTCTTCCAGAACTCTTGCCAATCCTCAACTTTCTTCCAGCTCTTGATACTCCTCAACTTTCTTCCAGAACTCTTGCCAATCCTCAACTTTCTTCCAGAACTCTTGCCGGAACTCCTCAACTTTCTTCCAGAACTCTTGCCAATCCTCAACTTTCTTCCAGAACTCTTGCCAATCCTCAACTTTCTTCCAGAACTCTTGCCAATCCTCAACTTTCTTCCAGAACTCTTGCCAATCCTCAACTTTCTTCCAGAACTCTTGCCAATCCTCAACTTTCTTCCAGAACTCTTGATACTCCTCAACTTTCTTCCAGAACTCTTGCCAATCCTCAAATGCTTTATTTCTAAAAAAATTACTTCTGGTTTCCTTTTTTATGTTATTTTTCTCATCACTTCTGCAACGTAAGTCTCTCTAAGATTTTATTTTATTTATGAATCACAACAACTTTTAAGAAAATTTAACCAACTGAAAAATAGTTATGTTACCAGTTATTACAACGAAAATACCCCTTAAACATTAAGTATTCTTAATGGCATAAACATTAATGTTGAAGAAACAACATTGTGTGGTACACCATTCAAGGTATAATACATACTAACAATTAAACATCGCAGTACATTACAACACAACATTAATTTTATAATTCTGCTAACATTTACACATCACAGAACATGACATCATAATGTAGAATGTTAGTAAGTCGGAGACGCACTGACCAGTGGGTAAGACCCACCATATTAGTTGTCCATGTCAAGGGATCGAATATCCCCAGCTGCTAGTTTTTATTTTCATCCCATAATGTTTATAGTCCGTTGTGGGGGGGATAATGTTTTATGATGGTCTAGAAGATGTTACATAAGTGAAAATGTGAGAATAGAAAGAAATTAGTTAAACTGTTTAAAAATTATTTATAGAACTTTGTCTTCCAAAAGATAGTTCATGGTAGTGTCTAGTGGATGTCTTCAAAATGGCGAGAACCAACATTCTGCATCAAAATATTGAAATATATAAAGTTCCTGAATTTCCTAACTTGAGGAAGGGTGATTTTTTTCAATCCACAGACATAATTTTAACAACCGTGAGGGAGACTGCATATATAAATGGATACAAATTTGAGTACATATGTGCGGGTGGTATAGATGGACGTGTGTGTGTGTGTGTGTGTGTGTGTGTGTGTGTGTGTGTGTGTGTGTGTGTGTGTGTGTGTGTGTGTGTGTGTGTGTGTGTGTGTGTGTGTGTGTGTGTGTGTGTGTGTGTGTGTGTGTGTGTGTGTGTGTGTGTGTGTGTGTGTGTGTGTGTGTGTGTGTGTGCGTGCGCGTGTATTAGTGATTACAAGTATATTAGTGTACGAGGCGATCAGTGTGTGTTATACATATGTATGTGTGTTTGTGAGAGCGTGTGCGTTGCTTTGTACGTATGAATGATGGTGAATCCGCAGCCGTGGTTGTGGAAATGCACAGATGAGTGTGAAAATTGTGTGTGCATACGTAAGATTATTTAGGTACAGGTACACATAAATACAGTTTCACAAATTATTATACATATTAAAATATGCGTAAATTACCCAGGATAACAACAAAAAAGTCAGACAAAGTAACTTATTTCCATTGTGCCGGACTCTTGTAACTGCTCGTATTACATATACATAAGACTAATAACGAAATAAAAACATACAGTTCAACACTTATTATAGTTCTGGTGGAGGTGGACATACAGGTTAATACACGAACATTCATCCACGTAGACTAAAACATTCATAAGCACACTTAAACTGCTGATTAAGTACAATAATGTAGATGAATTGTATAAAATAAATAGAACTCCCAAAATTTCACTAAGTGGCCAGGCCTTGGTGGCCGAACTGGACGGTAGCTTGGCTGCGTCTGGCTGACTTACGATCTAGGCTGTCTTGGTGGTGTAATTACAGTACGCAGTTTACTGTGTGTCCCCTCCTGTAATTCCACCCACCTGGACAGTCTCTACCGTAGACCAGCTAAACAAGGCCTCGTTCTCATCTGGCTAGATCACGGAGGGTGGCTGAGCTGACTTCGGGATACATAACCTGGGGAAGGCTGAGACTGGAAAATAACCTAAGGGAAGTGAGGAAGGGGAGACATCCGGGGGCCCACGGATGGATTCCTGGACACATGAACCTGGGAAAAGCGAGAATACCCTGGGGAAGTGGGTAAGGGAGAATATCTGAGGCGGACAGATGGACTCCTGGATACATGGACCTGGGAAAGACGAGGGACACTGGTTGTTGAGACAGACCTTGGGGAAGTGGGGAAGGGAGAATATCTGAGGCGGACAGATGGACTCCTGGACACATGAACCTGGGGAAAGCATCAAGAACACAGTAAGTGGGTGGGTGGACCTTAAAGACGAACCACTGGCCTCCACGTGGCAAGGTCTGGTAACTCAAAGATAACTCTGAGGCTGACAGTGGTCGCAATTTCGATTTCTCATAAAAAAAAAAAAACACTTTTAGAATTTTGGGGAAGCAGAGCTTATCGAGATTAATATTTTTCATAACAGATGATGTTCACATTTTTAGTTTATTTTTAAATATGAACGCTAATCATTTAATTTACTGTTTAGGAGGTATTAATTATTATTAACCGAGGTATAACTTCATTTCAATACCTTTTCTTCAGTCTCGAGAGTTGAGGTAAAGAAGACTCTCACTTATGTAATTGCCTGCATCTGTCATGCCTGTCATGCATAGCATATGGGCATCCTCATAGTAGGTTATGAGGGACTTATTAGCAACCACATGTTAGGAGGTTGAACCATGGGTTCTCTCAATATCCACTGTATTCCTCAATGGTTGAACCATGGGTACTCTCAGTATCCCACGTTTTCCTCAGAGGTTGAACCATGAGTTCTCTCAGTATCCCCTGTTTTCCTCAGTGGTTGAACCATGGGTTCTCTCAGTATCCCCTGTATTCCTCAGTGGTTGAACCATGGGTTCTCTCAGTATCCCCTGTATTCCTCAGTGGTTGAACCATGGGTTCTATCAGTATCCCCTGTATTTCTCATTGGTTGAACCATGGGTTCTATCAGTATCCCCTGTATTCCTCAGTGGCTGAACCATGGGTTCTCTCAGTATCCCCTGTATTTCTCAGTGGTTGAACCATGGGTTCTCTCAGTATCTCCTGTATTCCTCAATGGTTGAACCATGGGTTCTATCAGTATCCCCTGTATTCCTCAGTGGTTGAACCATGGGTTCTCTCAGTATCCCCTGTATTTCTCAGTGGTTGAACCATGGGTTCTCTCAGTATCTCCTGTATTCCTCATTGGTTGAACCATGGGCTCTCTCAGTATCCCTGTTTTCCTCAGTGGTTGAACCATGGGTTCTCTCAATATCCACTGTATTCCTCAATGGTTGAACCATGGGTACTCTCAGTATCCCACGTTTTCCTCAGCGGTTGAACCATGAGTTCTCTCAGTATCCCCTGTTTTCCTCAGTGGTTGAACAATGGGTTCTCTCAGTATCCCCTGTTTTTCTCAATGATTGAACCATGGGTTCTCTCAGTACTCCCTGTATTCCTCAATGTTTGAACCATGGGTTCTCTCAGTATCACCTTTTTTTCCTCAGTGGCTGAACCATGGGTTCTCTCAGTATCCCCTGTATTCCTCAATGGTTGAACCATAGGGTCTCTCAGTATCCTCTGTATTCCTCAATGGTTGAATCATGGGTTCTCTCAGTATCCCCTATATTTCTCAATGGTTGAACCATGGGTTCTCTCAGTATCCCCTTTTTTCCTCAGTGGTTGAACCATGGGTTCTCTCAGTATGTCCTACACTCCTCTGATTGAGTAATGAGTATTTTGCACATCTCTTATGTATACCTATGTATATCATTAGTTTTCTCTCTCACCTTTTCATTTTTGATTGGCTTACATAAAAAAAAAATTCTTTTGTCTCAAGAGACTGATGGAGGACTTCTGATGCAAGGAAATATGATATATCATACCCCTTCCTCAGATCAAACCGAATTACTACCTTTCACCTTATAATTCCCAGTTAGGTTATATAGTTTGAACACGGAATGTGTTCACAACCATAACACTGTAATCCCAAGGAAAGGGATTAATTGTAACAGTACAGAATATACACTGAGAGATGGATAATTCTGGGTGTATATTTCCCGTGCTCCAGGTATCCCTCCCGTGCTCCAGGTATCCCTGCAGATAGAGCTCAAAAAGTTGCCCAATTTTTATTCCCTTTTCTTCATTCTATCTCTAACTTTTTGGTTTTTATTTAGCTCATAACTCAAGGTCTCATTCAATCAGCTTCAAAATTTCAACTCACGTGCACTGTCACTAGGGCCAAATTCTTTGAACAATTTGTAGATGTAGGAGCCTTGTCATCAAAGCTGTTGATCCCTTTCCCAGCATCTTGTAATCCCTCTGGTGGCGAAGCATCAAACGATTAAAGAAGGTACCTCTTACTTGAGCGACAACGGAGAGTGTAATTCAAGTGTATAGGCGCAGATTTGACCATTTTATGGGTAAAATTGTGTTAAATGTTTATAATCACGTTAAATAAATTTCAGTTTACATCTGAACGGCTGTAATATATAAGTGGCTGATGTATCTTAGGGGCAGGATAGTACCCATTAAGTTTTATTTCCGTGAGGGCAAATTTGCTGATGCAAAATAATTAGAATCGTTGCCAAAACTGGAGAATGACTCTTATGATCGGCTTCTAATTTTCTCCACAGTTCAGTTCACAGACCTTGAGTCCAGTGCATAAACCTTGAGTTCGGATAACCATACCATAGGTGTGGTTTTCTGGACTCAAGGTTTATGCTGTTATTGGATGGCATGAGTCCCAATTTGCCGGTTTTACTAATTAGTAACATTTATTTATATTCAGTAACTAAAGAATGCCTCTTCAGATCGGCGTCAAAATATTAATGATGATATATTCTGTAAGGAGAACGATACCCCCGTAATTTAGTCTAAATTGTTAAAATTTGTTAAAAAAATACTTAGAAGAGTATAAATCAGATCAAATACTGGAGAATACCTTTTCTTAATGGATTCAAACTTTCCTCATTGCTGAGTTTTATTTGAAGAAAGTTTGGTGTTCACTTTCATGTCTATAAATTTAAATTTTCCACTTTTATTAAATAAATTGCTTCCCCATATAATAGCTAGAAAATGCCTCTGCTTCCTCTACCTCACCTGTCTCTAAAATCAAGGTATCAGCGTCTTCCTTAACCGTTGAGACACTTGACGCTATCTGATTCCTCCTTGTTTACACGCTTTCCGTTGCTTCCACACATTGGCTTCACAGACCCTAATAGCCCATAGATTTTATCACTTCTTATTGCTGGCATACCGGTCTTTGTAAATGTCTTATTTACAATGGAATATTCGTGGCCTCAGGGGTAATCGGGGGAAGCTCCAGGTGTTGCTCTCCCAGTTTTCCCCAGTATATGTCGTGTTACAAGAGGCCAAAAGTCGTTCAGTTGTTATTCGTCCCGTTTCGGGCTATGTGCTGTTACATTTTTCTGATCCCTTTCCTGATGAATCATTTAATGAGAGTACGCTTCTTGTGCGCGTTGGTATACCGTATCAAGAGGTCTTTGTTCCTTATCTGCTGCATTATACTGCAGCCCGTATTTATTTACACAGATGGTTTGCTGTCTATATCTTTCCCCCTCCCGTGCGTTCTTGCGTTCTTGATCTCTTCTCTGCCGCCGTCCATCTTGTTGTTAGGTGATTTTAACGCTCACCATCATCTTTGGTGAGGAAGCCACTGTGACTCTCGTGGTGATCAGTTGGAGACTCTTCTCACTTCTCATCATCTTCATGTTTTAAATACGGGTGCTCGCACACATTTTGACCCTTGCACTCAGTCTCTCTCTTGCATTGATCTTTCTATCTGCTCCTTGTCAATCGCACTTGATTACGCTTGGTCTGTTCTCCCGGATTTGCACGACAGTGATCACTTTCCTTTTCTTCTTACTTCTACTACGTATTCCCGACCGCCTCGTAGCCTCTGGTGGCAATTTGTACGAGCGAATTGAGACTTATACTCTCATCTTACAGTTTTTTGTGAGGACCCTTCTTCGTCCTTTATTGATGACCTGGTGCACCAGTTTTCGACCATAGTTTTGACTGCAGTGTCACGTTCTTTTTCTCTAACCTCAGGCAGGCATTCTCAGACATGCGTGCCTTGGTGGTCTCCTGCATGTGCCCGTGTGGTGCGTTTGAAACGTGTTACGTAGGGCCATTATCGATATAATGGGACCTCAGATCGTCTTTTGGATTTTAAGCGGGCAAGGATTGAGTTTTTCGCCGCGTCATACGTGACGCTAAACGCACTTGATAGCAAGACTACATGTCTATCATTACCTCGACTTCCCCTAAGTGTGCGGTTTGGAAGAAGGTACGGAAGTTGTGTGGCAAGTACATCCCGACCCAGCTCCCGTTTTGCGGGTTGCTGGTGTTGCGGAACCTCTTGAAGTTGCCACGGAAATCGGGAACTATCTTGTCCGTGTCTACCAAAGGCTTAACCTCTGTCCTCGATTCTCGCGTCTAAATCTACCTTGGATTTCTCTTCTAATGGAATGGAGCAGTATACCGTACCATTCACTCTGCTAGAACTAGAGTCCACGCTTTCCGCTTGTCAGTCATCGGCAGTTGGGTCAGATAATATTCATATCCATATGCTATAACATCTGCATTCTACAGCCCTTACAGTCCTTTTGCGAGGGGTTCTCCCTCAACATTGGAATTCTGCCAATGTACTACCATTCCGCAAACCAGGCACCTCAAGGCTTGATACCTCTCACTATCGTCCCACTACTCTGACCAGTGTAGTCTGCAAGGTGATGGAACGATTGGTTAATAGACATCTGATATTGCATTTGGAGACTCACAATAGTCTTTTTCCTCGCCAATATGGCTTTCGCAAGGGCTGCTCTACTTAGGACCCCTTGCTCCACTTTGATACGTATGTGCGAAATGCTAATATACACTCTGTCCTAGCAGTCTTTTTTGATCTTGAGAAGGCATATGGAGGTATAATATTTTTGCCTAATCCCGCTCCTTTGGCATCCGCGGTAATCTACCAACCTTCATCGCTGCTTTCTTATCTGAGAGACATTTTCGTGTCTGTGTTGGCGCCTCGCTCTCCTCAGACTTCGTTCAAGCCGAGGGAGTCCCACAAGGTTGTCTCTTTGGCACTGCCCTTTTTCTCTTTTGCTATAAATGACCTACCTTCCGTTCTTCCATCGTATATTTGGTCGTCACTTTATGTGGATGACTTAGCTATAGCTTACTCAGGTGTTGACTGTCGCCTGGTAGCGGCCTCCCTTCAGGATGCGATTGACTGAGTTTCCCATTGTGCCACTTCTGATAGATTTAAATTTTCTAATACGATAACAGATTTCATTACCTTCACTAGACGTCCTCTTGTCCCAGATATTCCATTGTATTTACAAGGCTCATGTATCCCAGACTGGGATACAGTAAAGTTTCTTGGCCTTCTCTTCGATCGCCGGTTGACATGGAAACCTCACATTTCCACTTTGAAGGCAACTTGCCGTGGTCGGCTGAATCTCCTTAAAATTCTTGCGCATCGTTCATGCGGAGCAGATCGCCGTTTGCATTCCACCCTAATCTTGTCCAAGCTGAATTATGGCGACCAAGTCTATTCTGCAGCTTCTCCTACAACTCAAAGTTAGATTCCCTTCCTCACCATGTTCCTTAGCTGATCGTCATGATGCTCATTGAATTCGTTACTTTGTCCGCGCTCATGACCTGCGTGTTTCTTCTACGTATAGGTTGGTCTCAGAAGTTAGTAGAAGCCCATTGTTTGTTTGGCGCCCCTGCTTACTCCGACCGTTTTCACTTCGTCTTCATTCACTCCGGTCTTCTCTCCAGTTACCTCCCTTGTATGTTCATTTAGCGTCTGCCTTTTTCCTTCCCCATCGGGAGGTTCCGATGGTTCGTGTCTGCTCTCCTCTACTGTCGTGAGCCAAATCTCTCCTTCCTACGACTTTTTCTCGCTCTCTTCTTAATTACTTCATGCTCATGCCGTCGCTGTTTATACAGATGGTTCTAAATTTTCTGACGGTGTTGGGTTCGCAGCGATATTTCCTGACGATGTTGTCCCAAGTCACTTGTTAGACTGCTAGTATTTTTACCGCCAAGTCTTTTCTTTTTACATGAGAAACGTAGACGTTATGAGTTTCGTGTCTAGGGTCACAGAACCCCAAGACAAAGCTGACGGAGGAAACAGAGTTTATACAGTTCCTCGTTATGTTATAATCGTCAAATCCCCCCAAAAAACATTAAATACAGTTTCGTTGTCGTTTGTATGGTTTCTCGGCCATTCTCAACATTTGTACGTAACAACAACAACTGGAGACAAAGTGCCGGTAGGGTTTGTTTGGTTCTTCGCACTGTCTCAATCTGTAAACCCAGCACCGACAACGGCACGGAACAGTTTTTTTTTTCTATCCCAGTTTTCCCTTGTTTTGATATCTAGTGAACACCCTTTCTGAATCCATATTCCTGCTGTACCTGTCTTTTTCACTCTCCCATTCACCACCACAACCACTTTTAAAAAGCATTTAACTTCCAGAATCTGAACAAAGACGCTGTCAACGGCAGCAGAATGCCAGTGGTGACCTTCAGGCTCTTGAGAAATTTTTATTCATTACTCTTTCAACATCTTCCATGTCTAACTAAGCCAAGCTGATGGTTGTCGTGGGTGCGAGGTGATGTTTTATTCTCTCTGTCTCCTCTATACTTCTCTCTTCTTCAGGTGCATCCACGCTTACTATAACCCACTTTTCACATCCAACCTTTATTTTACTCCACATAATCCTTGAATTAATACATTTGTAGTCCCTCTTTTCCTGCAATAACTTATCCTTCATTATTGCTACTCCTTCTTTAGCTCTAACTCTATTTGAAACCCCTCACCTAATCCCATTTATTCCTCTCCACTGAAACTCTCCCACACCGTTCAGCTTTGTTTCACTTAAAGCCAGGACATCCAGCTTCTTCTCATTCATAACATCCACAATCATCTCTTTCTTATCATTTGCACAACATCCACGCACATTCAGACTTCCCACTTTGACAATTTTCTTATTCTTTTTAGTAATTTATTACAGGAAAAGGGGTTACTAGCCCATTGTTCCCGGCATTTTAGCTGACTTTTACAACACGCATGGCTTACGGAGGAAAGATTCTTATTCCACTTCCCCATGAATATAAAAGGAAAAGTAATAAGACCAAGAACTATTATGAATAAAATCAAAGAAAACTCAGATGAGTGTGTATAAATAAACATGTACATGTATGTGTAGTGTGACCTAAGTGTAAGTAGAAGTAGCAAGACGTACCTGTAATCTTGCATATTTATGACACAGACAAAAGACACCAGCAATCCTACCATCATGTAAAACAATTACAGGCTTTCGTTTTACACTCACTTAGCAGGACGGTAGTACCCCCCTGGGTGGTTGCTGTCTACCAACCTACTATATATATATATATATATATATATATATATATATATATATATATATATATATATATATATATATATATATATATATATATATATATATATGCAAAACAACCACTCTGAAAGAATAGAGAAATTCCAAGCGCTTTCGTGACTACTCACATTATCAAGGAACTTGATAATGTGAGTAGTCACGAAAGCGCTTGGAATTTCTCTATTCTTTCAGAGTGGTTGTTTTGCATATTCTGAAATCACCTGTTTACTGTGATCTTATTGCATATATATATATATATATATATATATATATATATATATATATATATATATATATATATATATATATATATATATATATATATATATATATATATATATATATATATATATATATATATATATATATATATATATATACGTATATACATATTTATGCAAGATGCAAAACAACCACGGGGGAGGGGGTTGAGTTGAATGATAGCTCTAGGCCACTTGTGATGCAGTCAACACATCAGAGATTGCAATGATGCAGAAAAGAGGGAGAAGTTCAAGCAAACACGGTCATAAGGAACATCACTACTGGAGCTATCATTCAACTACCCCCGTCGTTGTTTTACGTATATATATATAATATAGGGAAGTATCACCTCTAGAACTGACCCATAACCCCGTTCTCCTCCTCATCTTTCACCGTTCTCCTCTGTATCAGACTGAAGAAGCCACTGGCTGGCGAAACGTTATCCCAATAAACATTCCCAAATGTTGTACAAGTGTCTGGTTGTTCAGCTTACCAGCTGTCTGAACCATTACATCGCAGTCTCAGTGTTATACACACAATACCCTCATTGCCCTACTAATAAGGCACCTAAGTTCCCTCGTCTTATAATAACATGTTCATTTTTCCCACTATAATCTACCTTTTCCATAATTACTACCGCAATTGTTTTGTCTTTTCGTAAGGGGAAGTCTATGGTCTTTCCTTAACTCATGGCATAACTTAACAAATAAATTAAATAATATTTATGAATTATGAATTTACTATAAATTTATTTATTTATGAATTACGGAAAGATGCTAGACTTCACCTTACGAAACACAAAACAAATGCGACAACAATTATCGAAAAGATAGATTGTATTGGAAAAATGAACATGTTAATAGACTTAGGTGCCCTACTTAGTCACTCAGGTCTGCCATACTTTACCACGCAACCTGAGTGTTCCAAATACGTAACATGTATAGAATAGGTCAGCAGAATACTGCAGATGTTCCCAGTTTTGTTGTATATAAAAACAAACAGACGCATGGCCAGCGGTTCCGCTTAAGTAATTAATTATCATTGCTTTTAGCCATGAGATCCCACGGCTAACATTTTCTTGGAGGGATGGGGAATTTTGAAGGGAAAACTGAGGAGGAAGATGTTAAGTTTATGTGCTGAACTTTCCTGAATGAGACAAGTTGAGAAATAAAATACACCAGGCAGAAAATGAGAGCGATTTTTTGTTTGAAGTTTTTGGGATGCGATGGAACGATGTCCAGACTTCTGGCTACCATCTCTGCTTACTCTGCCTGCTGGCTACCAACCCTGCTTACTCTGCCTGCTGGCTACCATCTCTGGTTACCCTGACTGCTGGCTACCATCCCTGCTTACCCTGCCTGCTGGTTACCATCCCTGGTTACCCTGCCTGCTGACTACCATCCCTGCTTACCCTGCCTGCTGGCTATCATCCCTGCTTACCCTGCCTGCTGGCTACCATCCCTCCTTACCCTGCCTGCTGGCTATCATCCCTGCTTACTCTGCATGCTAGCTACTATCCCTATTCAGACAGTCTGCTAGCTACTATCACTGTTTAGACAGCCTGCTAGGTACCATCCCTGCTTGTTCCGTGCTTTGTGTTATATTGTCAGTATTTAAAAGCAAATATCAACAGTATACATAAGGAAGATGGGCAGAGGTTGACACTTAGTAAACTACTGGTTGCTGACTTCAGGTATTATTCCCTTTCCCCCCCTCACTCTAACTCCATCCCCCTACTGTCTCTTTCTTACACTCAACTCCCAAAAATATAAACAATCACACGCATTCAATTTAACAGCTCAGTGGTGCATCACTTGTGTGTGTGTGTGTGTGTGTGTATACATACATATATATACATATAAATATATATATATATATATATATATATATATATATATATATATATATATATATATATATATATATATATATATATATATATATATATATATATATATATATATATATATATATATATATATATATATATCGTGCCGAATATGTAAAACTGGTCAATTAGCAAGAACTCATTTAAAATTAAGTCTTTTCTGAAATTTTATCTTATACGTTTAAAGGTATATTTTTTTCATTGATGTTAATGTAAAAAATTTTAATTTTGCACCAAAACAATCTTAGAAAACTTACCTAACCTTATTATAACAAGAACAATTTATTTTAGCCTAACCCAACTAAATATATTTTAGATTTGTTTACAGTAATTTAGTACTAAACAAACACAATGAAACGTATTTTTTTCGTTAGGTTCAGAATGATTTTGGCGAAATTATTGCATACACAAATTTTCACTTGTCCTATATGGCAAGATGAGCGTTGCTAGTTAAGCAAAGAACGCAAGTTCTGCCTATTCGGCACGACATATATATATATATATATATATATATATATATATATATATATATATATATATATATATATATATATATATATATATATATATATATATATATATATATATATATATATATATATATATATATATATATATATATATATATATATATATATATATATATATATATATATATATATATATATATATATATATATATATATATATATATATATACATATATCCTTAACAAGATTCGAACTTGTGCACTCTACATCAAAGTACATGCACAGCACTTTTGTCATATTTATATTATCTTGACGTTGGAAGACGACCAGAGTGTTCTTCACTCTCACCTGACGTTTGTCATGCTTTGAATCCAGTAAACCTTGACATACATTGTGTCTAGATCAGTCTAGATCAGTGTTCTGTTGCGAAATGCTTGCTGACGCATTTTGTGAGTTTCTCTGGATGTTTAACAGAGTTTGAAACAAATTACACACAAACACAAACACACTACTACTGGAGTAGCTAAGTGAACTAGATACCTCAAAGGCGGTGGGACTAGACACTTCTCGGTGGGGCCTGAGAGAAGAAGCACAAGCGCTGTGTGTGCCACTAACAACAATCTTCAACACGTCCATGGAAACAGGCTGATTACCTGAGGTGAGGAAGACAGCAAATGTTGTCCCAATTTTTAAGAAAAGTGAAAGACACGCGGGATTAAACTACATACCAGTGTCACTGACATGTATGCAGAGTAATGGAGAAGATTATCAGAAAGAGAATAGTGGAGCAGTTAGAGAAGAACAAGCTTATACACGACATCCAGCACGGTTTCAGGAAAGGGAAATCATCTGTCATAAACCTACTGGAGCTTTACGACAAGGTAACGGAAGTAAGACAAGAGAGAGAGAGAGAGAGAGGAGTGGGTAGATTGCATTTTCTTAGACTGCAAGAAGGTTTTCGACACAGTCCCACAGAAGAGATCACTGTAAAAGCTAGAGGCTCAGGCACGCATAACAGGAATGACACTTCAGTGGATCAGAGAATATTTGACAGAGAGGCAACAACTAGTCATGGTATGTGACGAAGTGTCATAGTGGGTGCCCGTGACGAACATGGTTCCACAGGGGTCAGATCTAGGACCGGTGCTGTTTCTGGTATATGTGAATGACGTGACGGAAGGGATAAACTCAGAAGTGTTTGCAGAAGTGAATCTAATGAAGAGAATTCAGTTGAATGAGGATCAGGCAGGACTACATAGGGATCTCGACAGGCTGCAATCCTGATTCAGTAACTTGTTCCTGGAGTTTATCCCCACCAAATGCAATGTCATGAAGATTGAGGAAGGGCAAAGAAGACCGCTGAGTACAGATTAGGAAAGCCGAAGACTGAAAACCTCACTCAGGAAAAAGATCTTGGGGTGAGTATAACATCGAACACATCTCATGAGGTGCACTTCAAGCAAATAACTGCTGCAGATATGGGTGCCTGGGAAACCTAAGAATAGCATTCAGACACCTTAGTGAGGAATCGTTCAAGACTCTGTACACCGTGTACGTCAGGCCCATACTGGAGTATGTAGCACCAGTTTGGAATCCATACATTGTTAAGCACGTCAAGAAATTAGATAAAGTGCAAAAGTTTGCAACAAGACCAGTCCGAAGCTAATGGGGCATGTCTTACGAGGAGAGGTTAAGCGAAATCGACCTGTCAGTACTGGAGGACAGAAGGGATAGGGAGACACATGATAACGGCATATAAAATATTGAGAGGAATTGACACAGTGGATAGGGACAGGATGTTTCAAAGATGGGACACAGCAACAATAGGTCACAATTTGAAGCTGAAGACTCAGATGAGTCACAGGGATGTTAGGATGTGTTTCTTCAGTCATAGAAATGTCAGGAAGTGGAATAGTCTGGAGAAGTGATGTAGTGGAGTCAGAAACTATACATAGCTTTCCATGATAAAGCTCATAGAGCAGTAAGAGAGTGGACCTAGTAGCGATCAGTAAAGAGGCGGGGCCTGGAGCTATGAATCTACCCCTGCAACACAATTAGGTGAGTGCAATTAGGGAATACACGCATGCTCACA